>NC_079189.1:181316683-181481683 GCF_029499605.1 Hyla sarda | reverse complement strand
CATGTTGTGCTGATGCTTGCTGTTCTCGGAATGTCCGCCTGGAAATTGTGTGGGTGGACATTATGCCATGTCAACATCGCCTTAGTGTATGCAAAGTTATACTTAGATTAGTGGAAATGATAAAATAGTATTATTAAATAATGCCTTTTAGTCATCTTCCGCAGACACCCAGCAGCAACCCAGGCACAGGCCCTACAAACCCCTCCATCAGCAATAGTGGCAAGGAAGTATTTGATAACATAATTATATGCTAACTAATGACATTATCCTCATATTTGTCCAGGCATCTGTTCTTTTTGTCATGTGACATGCATGTACCGTTGGCTGTCCAGGCATGCTGGGAGTTGTAGTTTTGCAACAGCTGGAGGCCCCCTGTTTGGAAAACACTGATGTACAGGGTATGAGGGCTATGTTAGATATTGCCCCCTGCATTGCAGTCAGTGTTAAGTAAAGCAGCACAGATTACATTTTGTAATTAAAATGTGTCCTGACTCCCAGCCAAACGTCTGGCAGTGCCCCATCAAATCCAACAAGACAACATGTAAGAAAATATGGGAAAAAAAGTGTCTGAACATTTGGTAATCGTGCTCTTCCAATGAGTATGTTAGTGAGGATTTGGACTATTACAGTACAAGCTGTTCACCTATCAATTTCGAAATCAGACAGGACGCCTTTAATAATTATATTGTCTGGCTCTGCAAAAACAGACAGGCCAATCTCAAATGAAACCATGTGCACAGACATTTGGGGATGAAATGGGCAGAAAATGATTTCCTACCGAGCCCAGACTGCTTGAGGGGCAAAGGTTAAAAGATTGGCTTTCCAGGGATTTCACATTTATTCTGTCTGTAATCCAAAATTGTATTCACTCATGGATATTAATATATACTATAGACAGCAAATACAATCACATCATTACCAACAACCAACGTTTTTTACTTTACTACATTTTTGTTTAGTATTTTTTATTAAACTTGACATGTTTGACATTTTTTTAATGAAACCTGACATGACTTGACTCTTATTTGTATCTACTTTACTGAATATCTAGCAAATTTCTTGTAACATACAAACTGTCATTGACCTAAACATTCGAGGATTATATAGCCACCTATACCAACCTAATTAATTATTATGGTGGTGTTCACACATGGACTGTATCTGTCTATGTTTATAAGAATGCTTTATTAGTATGCATATACCTTTTAAGGGATATTCAGGATTTTTTTTTTCATTTGATTGTGCTACAGGAGCTGTAAATTTAGTGTAGTTCATAATATAGTGTCTGTGCCTATGTTTAGTGGCTGGTATTATGTGATCTTTGCCCTGATGTTCATTTTTAGCAGCATACAAAATGTGTTGTCTTAGCCTTTTCCCAGGTTTCAGTGCAGCTCGAGACATTACATCAGTAGACAGGTGTTGAAAGGGGTGGGAGAGCCTTCTCCACAGGGCTGCAGGGAATTGTAGTTTCAAGTACAGCATGCATGGAAGGGAGCCTAGTTGTGCTGCAAAAGGGTGTGGTGACTGATGTGTGTGAGGGAGAAAAGTGACCTCACACTTACAAATAAGGGACTCACAACAAAGCCGCTTAGTTCCAAGACAAGCACGAATCCTTCCTAACCATGTCTATTACTGTCTGGCAGGTAAGTACTAAAGCCAACTTTTGTTGGATAACCCCTTTTACATTTTATGACATGGGGGCATAGCAACATTTTTAACTTACTGCCCTAGTATAAAACCAAAATCCGCAGCATAAAATTGTACTCTGAGGATCCACCGATAACTCGACCCTATAGTGTGCCCCCAGCTGTTTTCCCCCTGTGTGCTGCTCGCAATGTCTGAGTACACTGAACAAGTCCCTGTGTGGCTGCTCATGGCAGCTGATTGCCACTGCGAGCAGCATACAAGGGGGAAAACAGATGGGGGCACACTATAGGGTCGGGTCATCGGCGGATCCACAGCGTAAAACATGCGTTCCGTGTGACCCTACCCATAAAGCGTAATCTATTAACCCTGAATACAAAGTAGCTTGAGCAAGAGCCTAAAAGTAGAGCATTGCAACTAACAGCCTGACGGTTGCCATGCTTTGTTTTTGGGCTGACAGTTGCCATGTTCTACTTCTGGGCTGAAGGTTGCCATGCTCTACTTTTGGGCTGACGGTTGCCATGCTCTACTTTTGGGCTGAAAGTTGTCATGCTCTACTTTTGGGCTGGTGGTTGCCCTGCTCTACTTCTGGGCTGGTGGTTGCCCTGCTCTACTTCTGGGCTATCAGTTGCCATGCTCTACTTTTGGGCTGGCGGTTGCCATGCTCTACTCTTGGGCTGGCAGTTGCCATGCTCTTCTTTTGGGCTGGCGGTTGCCATGCTCTACTTTTGGGCTGGCGGTTGCCATGCTCTACTCTTGGGCTGGCAGTTGCCATGCTCTTCTTTTGGGATGGCGTTTCCCATCCTCTACTTTTGGGCTGGTGGTTGCCATGCTCTACTTCTGGGCTGATGGTTGCCATGCTCTATTTTTGGACTTCAGTTTGTCTAGTAGCAGTTCCAATAATAATCCTATATTAACCTACAAAGAGACACAAAGAAAACCACTATGCATTCCATTTTACCCAGATAACTGTAATAAAAATAAAAAGGTAGTCTAATAGTAACGTCATGTAAAGTAGATACAAATAGGCTTTTTTATCTACCCTTTATTACCTGTAGATAATAATCTAGTGCAATCAGATCTTTTCTGTATGTTTTTATCTTTACATCTGAATTTTTTATGTTATTCTATTTCTCTTTCTGTATGTTGTCCGCATGAAAGCATTACTTGTTACAGCTTGTTGGTTGATGTACACTCCTATAATATACTTGAAATAATATAACTACAGGCAACATATCCTACTGTGTGTATCGCCAACAATTAATTGTAAATATTAGAAACCCTATATAGTGCATCTACATCTAAAACAGGACAAAAGGAAAACGAGAGGAGCGAAGCATCAATCAGACCCCACCCTCGGTCTCCTGTAACCAGGCCACACGATGACAGGCTGCACAGAATGACTCCTGGGAGAGCGTGTGTGCCCGAACCATAATTACAGGAACATGAAAATTTCATTTAGACTGGAGACAAAGCACAGCTGAAGTATATTCCTCTCTGTATGGAACAAGCAGCCCCAATGCCACCTGCAGATAATGGCTTTTCCTTGCAGAATTAGATTAGGGGTCAGGAATACATTTGCAAACCCCTCATTTCCTGCAAATATTTATTCCACATTTTGGTCATATAAATGGAATAATATTGAAACTACCTCGCCACACCCTATTTGCGCCATACATATAGATTGATACATGAGTTCTATTGTGTTCATGGTAGTGCTAGTTACTACACCTTAGATACAGAGCGGATCATTATGGGATTACTTGCTTCATTGAGTCACTAGTGGTTAGCTGGCTCTTGACATTCATAAGTAAATATAATCTTACCAATTCAGCTATGACATCATAACCAGGTGTCAGTAATATGAGCTAAGATAAAAGATATGACCTGGAAATGCGTCTATCATGTGTGACAAGGATCTAGGAGATTATGGCGAGTAGAATGGTGAGGGATTGGAAGCTGCATGTGATCAAAACAACAAAGCACTATTCACGACACAACAGCACACAAACCAACTCGCCATGGTTTAACACAATGCAGATCAAAATTAATAGGGATGCTCAATACATCTCACAAATCCAACAACTTTCAAAATCAGGTTTGTATGTCACAATGTGCCAGTATAATGGTCTACACTGCTTACTAGGTCTGCTAGACTGGTTACTGGCTGCCACAGACAGCATTTTAAGCAGAGCTGGATCTGGGTCATATGCCTGAGATGGCAAAAATCACGTGACAACGTGGCTGGTTGATTAAAACAGATCTATGGCAAAAGGGGTGTGGAAAGTGAGTGTATGGTATTCCCACAGACTGCATGTTATGGTCATCCATTCTCTACAGCAGTGTTTCCCAACCAGTGTGCCTCCATCTGTTGCAAAACAACGACTATAAGCATGCCCAGACAGCCCTTTGGCTGTCCGGGCATGCTGGAAGCTGTAGTTTTGCAACAGCTGGAGGCACACTGGTTGGGAAACACTGCTCTTCAGTGTATTCTACTGCCATATGGACCTAAATACAGTGGCCCAAATTTATCAATCTGTCCAAGACAAAAACTAGTGTAATGTGCCCATAATACCCAGTCCCAGCTCAGCTATCATGTTACCAGAATTTAAAGATTAAAATACTTTACCCTTCCAGTACTTTTTAGCAGCTGCATGCTACAGAGGAAATTCTTTTCTTTTTGAATTTCTTTTTTGTCTTGTCCACAGTGATAATCAAATCTGGATATTAAAAGTTTAATGTATCCATTGCTCTTCCATGGATAAATAGATGTGACAAAGATAGAAGTAGATATACCAAAGAATGTAAAAATTATTAACAGATTAAAGGTGGCCTGTGGCCAGTCATTATATAGCTTAGAATGCTTTGATCAAACACCTAGTTACAGTTTCTTAATACGTCCTTCTGTTCCTGGAATATGATGGTGTACATTTTGTCTGACCATTCAGGGAATCAGTCACAGGGGCTGGACTTAATTTTATCAAAGGAATGAATACAGGAGGTGGGCGGGATTATACAGTCAGGGGAGGAGTATAAGACAAACATGTGCCTCAATATACATCATTCACACCCCCTGACTGTATAATATCATCCATAACCTGATAGTCACTCCCATTATTATTAAGATCATGCCCATCTGACTTATACTCTGAATTGTCGGACAAACAATAAACCCTCGTACCTCAGGAAAGAAAGGGCGTATTAAGGGACTGTAAAAAGGTGTGTGATCATGGGGTTGGCTCCAGGTCCTCTTTAATGAAACTCAATACACTGTTAAGTTGTGCAAACTGGTATACTGGCAATGAACCCGCAGCAAGTTGAAACTTGGTAACATTGGTTATCCTCCAGGTAGTATTTAGTATTTGACCATGGGGAGAGCACTATTTTTTCACTTTGCTAATCCTGAACTTAAACTTAATGGGGTACTCCAGGGAAGTTAAGAAACATAAAAATACCCTAAAGCCACCACAATACCTGATCTGTGTCCTCTGTAGTTATCCCTTGGCCCCTGATGTCTCCTAAATACATTTTCCTAGTTTGCAACACAGACTACAACTCCCACAAGTCAGTGCAGCTCTGTGGAATGGCTGCCAGCCAACTGCTTTCACTATCTGTGTACATGTTCACACTGCAACTCACACACTGTACATGTCTTTTCTTTAAGACTATCCTTCCCCCAGCAATAAATCATGCTGTGCTCTGAATAGCAGAAGTCAGTGATTAGAAAAACAGCAGCTATGTGCTCAGTTGTGACTGAGAATCTTCACTGCTCTTCTATCACAGCTCACAAGCTCCTCACACAGGGAGGGGAGGGGGAGGGGAGGTGTGGCTGTACATCCAGAGCTCTAGACCAAACAGAAATCAGACAGAAATCAGGTGGTGTTTTCTTGAAGGGAGGGGGCTAGCTCTCACTGAGGAGACAAAGTGGATTTAAAAATTATGTTTTTCTCTCACTTGCTGCATGTAACTGACAGCTGAAAGAGAGAAACTGCTCTTTATAGCTAATGAATGATATTTAGACAAATACATAGGTTGGTGAGAGGGAAATGATGGACTATGGGTTTAGTTCCCCAATGTACCCCTTTAATTACATGTGATATTTTTATCTCAATGCATTGAAATACTACTGGTACTACATTGGCATATTATCTAACATACATACACGCACAGCATCATTACACACAAATTGTCAAATATTCTAAAGGTAACAAAACTGCTATTGTCCCCCCGCAACAAAAATATTAATAAATATGAATGAAATATGCATACAAAAAAAAAAAAGACTAATAGAAAGGGGAATCCTCACTTGAGACCCCCTTTATAAAAGAGAGTGGCAAGCTGATACAAACAGAACACCCTGTCCATACATTATGTGGTCAACTATTCATTTGAATAGCTGCTGCACTGAAAGTTCCCAAGAGCACAGTGAATTCCATAATTCTTACATGAAAAAAGTTTGGAACAACCAGGAATCTTTCTAGAGCAGGTCACCCCACCAAACTTAGTAATCAGGGGAAAAGAGCCTTGGTAAGAGAAGTGACCAAGAACCAGTGGTAAAAACTTCAAGTTCAATCACTGCAGCACCAATCTGAGCTTTATGGAAGATTGACCAGAAAAAAAACCTCTCAGTAAAAGATGCATCAAAGTCAATCAGGAGTTTGGGAAAATAAATATCTAAAATGACTCTCAAACTGTGAAAAACAAGATTCCCCGGTCTGATGAAATCAACATTGAAGTTTTTGGACTCAGAATAATGTCTGGAGAAAACAAGGCACTGTTCATCACCTACTCCATACCATCCCTACAGTGAAGCCTTTTGGGTGGCAGCATCATGATGTGGGAGTGGTTTTCAGCGAGTAAGACAGGGAGACTGGTCAGGGTCGGGGAAAAGCTGAATAGAGCAAAATACAAAAAAATTCTAATTGAAAACCTGATCCAGAGTGCTTTGGACTTTAAAGAGGGCTAAAGGTTCAACTTACAACAAGACAATTAATGTAAGGACACAGCCAAATAAAAACAGGATTGGCTTAGTGACAACTCTGTGAAGGTAATTGAGTGGCATAGCCAGAGCCCTGACTTGAACCCAAATAAACATCTCTAGAGAGACTTGAAAATAGCTTCCACCAATGGTTCCCGTTAACACAGGAAGCTGTCCCTTAGAATACTCTTCTAGAATACTACTTCACATCGAAGGCCAATTCTACACAACTTTTATATTGACATGTCAGTAGCTGAAAATGATCTGGGTCCTTTAGCAACTCATCAACCACAACTGTAGATCTGCATAGGGTTATAGAGATTTTCATGGAAACTTGTGCAGTTGGGAAAGAATGACATAATACTCACAATAGGGTGTCATTGAAATCTAGTGATGGGAATTTCTGAGCAACACGACAGTTATTGAAAGACTCTTCTGTGGCCTCTCCCTCCCTTTTGAAACTGATAGAATTCTGATCTCATGGAACCCTATTTATACTTTTACATGTAAATTCCTTTAAAAAAAGGCATACATAGTTATATGTATGTGGTAAACTATGTCCTTGAGAAAAGATATGCTGGTGGTAGGAAAGTGAAAAAACAAACAAACAAACAAAAAAAAATTCTGCGTTTCGGTAGTATGTCAGGTTGCCACCAAATGCTAAGATGTATAGATTGCACAAAATGTGCCTTGTATCATATTGATAATATTACACACTAAAATCCCAGCAGAGACTGGAATAGTCCCAGTAATAGTGAAGTTGTGTCCTGCAGGGAAGGCAGCATCAATAACTGACTGCTGATGCACCATCCATCTATCAACTGATCATTATGTACAGCCCTATGACCCCAAAACCACAGCCCAACCATTTCACATCTCTCCAAAGCCACAAATACCTTTCCTACGTGACACCTCTAGGAATCTGATCATGTTATAGGTTGCTGACATTTGCTTTTTTACTGGAACCTCCGTGTAAAAGCATCAGTCCAAGAAGAACCCTCCCTGCATGCTATAATAACCTTCATTTATACTTCTACCCCTGTGCAAACCCTATAGCCACACCTGTATCTGCATTACATGGTGTCTCCCTACAGCTGTTCTGCAATAGCATGGTGCCCAGCTGATATGATCAAACATGAGGAAGGTGGGGTCTGCTCAGAGGATTCACTGATGCGGGGAAACTCTGCATCTCTATAAGGGAGGTGTACATGATAAATCTAAGCTCAGCAACAGATTGGCATGCCCCATGAATATTCATATATACATGACCCTAGGAATAAAACAGGCTGGCCAGCTTAATACGTGAAAAGTGATAAGGAGTCCCTTTAATGTGACTGCAGATATGCATATCAATGAGACAGATTCTAGTATTACAGCCATGGACAGCACACAGAAATACCAGGGAGAAGGAGGATGGCACAGGCACTATATGGGATTATTATGAGCAGATTTGTCATCATGAGCTACAATGTGACTGAATAGAGGAAGTACAGGCTTCATACCTTGCGTTTTCGATCTATGCGATCCCTAGGGATCTTACGCCTTCTCCTCTCCTTTTCCCTCTCTTTCTCTTTCTCTTCAACCGTAGACAGCTCCAGCTCTCTGACTTTTTTAATAGAAGCAGCAGCATGAGCCATCTTGAGGAGGCAAGAACCAGCTTCAAGGACTCAGCTCCTACCACAGGAATAAACAATCCAGGGTTTTTTCTCTCCCACTAAGTCTGTGGCTGTCAGCCAGAACTTTCCACTGTAATCCTCCAATCCACAGATAAATTACAGCTTGTGTCCATATGCTGCAGGAGCCATCAGACGAGAGAGCATCTCAGAGCCCACTGAGCATTGAACCAGTGAAACCTAACATAGACCAGGTGTCAATGACAAGACCTAGGCAAGATTGGGGAGAAAAAAGATTAGAGGATCTGCTCTTTCACATTGGCAAGGTCCCAGATGGTCACTGACTGTGTATAAAGCGAGCTTCAGACCAGCTGACAGTCCATCCTTTAACTCCTCACCAAACCAGAAAGGTCTTCTGGGACCTTTCAATACAGCTTGCGTCCTCTGACTACAGCCAGGAAGAGGCCACCTCGGAGACGTCAGCAGGGGAGGAAGATCTTCTTTAAATTCCACAAGCACCTCACAGCAGAGTAGGAATAAAAATGGTGCAGTCTGACTTAATGACTGCTGGTGCTGCTGCTGCCGCTGCTAGGTCTGCCTCGGATTGAGCACATGACATGTTTCCTTCCCTCTCTTCTTTGGGTTTCTGTTTAATTACATTATTGCAGCTTGAAGCTGAAGCTGCACTGGCTGCGTCCGGTCCACCTGCTTCTGACCTCGCTCTATTCAAATACAAGGGTGAACAAGCAATAGCAGTTCTCTGAATATTCATATGGCTGCCATCGTAGCAAGTGGCTTACAGCAAACGTGACTCTGCATACAGTATGCAGAGAACACAAACTGGAAATTCCTGCTGGAAATATACATTCTATATTCCGGAACCCACCAGATGATCACCTGCTTTAAACCCCCACTCCTCCTTTGACACGCTCATACACGATGGAATACTTTAATACATTATGGTATAAGGTGATTTACCTGAAGAAAACCTGTCACCTGCACAGATATATCTGAATAAGGGTATCAATAAAAAGCTCTAAGCAATAAGAAACACCCCTAGCACAGATAGGATGAAATAGAGAGTAAAACGAATATAGCCTGGGATTATGCTGATGCCTCATTCCCTCAATAATAACTCTTGGAGAAAGGATTTTCAATAGCGGGAAATTATTTTATAATTACTCTTTTATAGCTATCTGTAAAAGAGAAATAAGGTGGTATTTTTTAAATGTTGAAGCTATTTTAAGCTTTTACTTTTTTAAAACTCATATAACAGGCATACACTTCTTTTTTTATTATTGTTTCTATACCCAGTATAGAAGGGTGTGTGCTTTATGACTGCTGAAAAGAATGGAAGTCAACTGACAAATGTTTCCTTCTGAGACCAAGAAGTGACAGGGAGGATGCATGCATCCAAGGAATGCTTATTCTCAATTATTGGCCCATGGAAAAGAGCCAGTGATCAGACAATGAATAGGTAAATGGTTAATTGGATCCTTTGTGTGGCCAATAAAATCATCGGTATTGACCGCATATCGCTCTGTATCAACAGGGGACATGTGTCTAACAATTATAAAGTTTAAGGGCAGCACAAAAGATCCAACATATAAAGGCTCAGTAGCGTCAATAGCTAAGATCTTTACCTATTCCGTTTTTTATTTTTTGTACATTATTATGGGGGGCTGCCATCTTGCCTATGTACAGTGGGGATCAAAAGTTTGGGCACCCCAGGTAAAAATTTGTATTAATCTCCAAATCTCCAAAAGGCATCAAATTACAGATTAAACATTTTTTTTAAAACATATTTTTATTGGTTTTCAAACAATTAAACAACAGACAGATTAGACATTATTATAATATGTCAACAAAAGTTAGATTTTATTTCCATCATTTACACTTTCAAAATAACAGAAAACAAAAAAATGGCGTCTGCAAAAGTTTGGGCACCCTGCAGAGTTAATATCTTGTACTGCCCCCTTTGGCAAGTATCACAGCTTGTAAATGCTTTTTGTAGCCAGCCAAGAGTTTTTCAATTCTTGTTTGAGGTATCTTTCCCCATTATTCCTTACAAAAGTCTACCAGTTCTTTGAGATTTCTGGGCTGTCTGTCACACATTGCTCTTTTATGGTCTATCCATAGATTTTCAATGATGTTGAGGTCAGGAGATTGAGAAGGCCATGGTAAAACTTTCAGTTTACGCCTCTTAATGTAATCCCCCGTGGATTTCGAGGTGTGTTTAGGATCATTATCCATTTGTAGAAGCCATCCTCTCTTTAACATCAGATTTTTCAAAGATGGCATCAAGTTAGCATCCAAAATTTGCTGAAATTTTATTGAATCCATTTTTCCTTCTACTTGTGAGATGTTCCCTGTGCCACTGGCTGCAATACAACCCCAAAGCATGATTGATCCACCCCCATGCTTAACAGTTGGACAGAGGTTCTTTTCATTAAATTCTGTTCCCCTTCTTCTCCAAACGTACCTTTGCTCATTCAAGGCCAAAAAGTTAAATTTTAACCTAATCGGTCCACAGAACTTGTTTCCAAAATGCATCAGGCTTGTCTATATGTTCATTTGCAAAGTTCAAAGCTGATTTTTGTGGTGAGGACGTAGAAGAGGTTTTCTTCTGATGACTCTTCTATGAAGAACATATTTGTAGAAGTATCTCTTTATAGTGGAATAGTGTACCACAACTCCAGTGTCTGACAGATCTTTCTGGAGCGATTGTGCAGTCAAATGTGGGTTTCAAATAGTTTTTCTCACAATCCTGCGAGCTGTTCTGTCTGATATTTTTCTTGGTCTTACAGATCTTGCTTTAACTTCCACTGTTCCTTATGACTGCCATTTCTTAATTACATTAAGAACAGAGGATATTGACATCTGAAAACGTTTTGCTATCTTCTTATAGCCTTCTCCAGCTTTGTGAGCATCAACTATTTTCAATTTCAGATTTCTAGACAACTGCTTAGAAGAACCCATGGTGCTGATTGTTGGGGCAAGGTCAGATGAGTCTGGGCATTTAAAACCTTTGAGATTGACATCACCTGGTCTTCTCAGATGATGATTGAGAACAATCCATGACACTGGCAGGTCTCAGCTTTGCAAAGGGGGCAGTGCATGCTATAAATTCTGCAGGGTGCCCAAACTTTTGCAGACGCCATTTTTTTTGTTTTCTGTTATTTTGAAAGTGTAAATGATGGAAATAAAATCTAACTTTTGAATGTCTAATCTGTAATTTGATGCCTTTTGGAGATTTTTCCATCTTTCCTTGGCTTCTTTATGCACATTAATACAATTTTTTACCTGGGGTGCCCAAACTTTTGATCCCCACTGTAATGCTTACATAGAAACACACCCATTTAGATGAACTGGAAAGGGGTCTCGGCATGCTCAGAGAACATTTCAGAGGTCATTCTATGGGGAGTGCACAGCTGATCTGTGAGCAACAGCAATTCTGTGTACCTTTGTTACCTATATACTGGGGTCACTATTTACTGTACTTCTGTCTGTGTTGAGAAGGAAGGCATTGCTGGGAAATCTGAACAGGAACTGAACAGAACAGGAAGTCTCAGCTTAACCTATGGCCTAGTGGGCAGAATAGAAACTTCAAGATTTCTGGATTATTTTAAAATATAGATAGTAAAACGGAAATTTTGAAACATTACGAACAATTCTTTAAAAAATTGATTAAAGGATAACTCAAAATTAACTTGTCGCCTATCCACAGGATGGCCTGAGTGCTATACTCGAGTCTTTCCGGGGCTCCTATAGAAATAAATGGTGTGTGGGCTGACTGGAGCACCAGGTCCTCCTAGCCTAAGAGCCATTACTCTTTTACGTTTCTATTGAGAGAGCCATGTTAGGACTTGTTTTTTGTGGGATCTGTTGTACTTTTAATGATATCTCTTATTTTGCAATGCCCTATATGTAAACCAAAAACATTTTGGGTAAACATCCTGTATGTGATGATAAAGTGTGACAAAGATAAAAGTGATTATTTATTTTAAATATAGTGACATGTAAAAATAACACCTGTTAACATTTAGGCTGGGTTCGCACACAAAATATTTTGGTCAGCATTTGAGTTGTTTTTATGTCAGTATTTTTTGCCAAAACCAGTGCAACTGCCATTGGGAAAAACTATAATGGAAAGATCTGCTACTTTTTCTGTGTTTTGAACCCACCCCTAATTTTGCCTAAACATAAAAAATAAAAATACAATGTGTAAACCCAGCCCTATGCTCTAGTAACAATATTGAAGACAAATCATGGATAACATGAAGTAGATGACCTTATAACTGTGTACAATATTGTGTCTATGTTCAATAATTGTGTCTATGTTCAATAATGTCAAATACAATGATGCACTGTAAAAGGAGTAGTGTGGTGAAAAATAACTTAGCCCCCTATCCACAGGGGATAAGTTATAGATCGCAGGGGGAGGGGTGCAGGGAACCCCCGCAATCTCCTGAATGGGTCTCTGGCAGTCTGCTGGAAGCGGCCGTTCCAGCTCCCGCAGGAAGCCTCCGCCGACACAACCCCTCCATGTATCTCTATGGGATACATGGAGGAGGGGTGTCGGCCGCCAGTCCGTGCGGGGTCGGCATGCCCCCTTCCAGGAAACTGCCGGGGCCCCGTTCGGGAGATTGCAGGGGACCCAGCACTTGGACCCCCCCGCGATCTATAACTAAGATAGGGGATCCTTTGGATAGGGGATAAGTTATTTTTCACAACACAACTCCTTTAATATAAAAAGTCATACTGGCCTACGATGCATTACTTTTCCTGGTACCGGGGGTCGACATGTAAGACTGCATATCTCTAAATGCTGTTCAGAAAACCAGAGTATGATTACCCTCTATAACGGTGTACAAAAAAATTTACCGTATTTTTCCCCGTATAAGATGCACTTTTTCTTCCCCAAAACTGGGGGGGGGGGAAGTTAGTGCGTCTTATACGGCAAATACACATTAAAACCTGTCCTATCGCAGCGGTCCCTGTGGCCTTCAACGGCCGGGACCCGCGGCTAATACAGGACATTATTGATCGCGGTGATGCCCTGTATTAACCCTTCAGACGCGGCGATCAAAGCTGACCGCCGCGTCTGAAGCGAAAGTGACACTAATCCGGCTGCTCAGTCGGGCTGTTTGGGACCGCCGCGGTGAAATCGCGGTGTGTTCCAAACAGCTTACAGGACACCGGAAGGGACCTTACCTGCCTCCTCAGTGTCTGCTACGTGCCGGGATCCCCTGTATGGCCGGCGCTCTCCTTCGTCGTCATCACGTCATCGCGCACGCCGTCCCATCATCCAATAGGAGCGGTGTGCATAGCGACGTGATGGTGGCGACGGAGAGCGAGGATACCCGGCAGCAGAGACGGGGACACAGCGACAGCGATGGAGGGCGACATCCAGGGCAGCGGTGACGGGTCCGGAGCGGCGGGGACACGTGAGTATTACCTCCTATACCAGTGGTCTTAAACCTGCAGACCTCCAGATGTAGCAAAACTACAACTCCTGGCATGCCCGGACAGCCAACGGCTTATATGGCGAAAAATACGGTAATAAAAAATCTGTCTCTAATAAGTACAAAGAAAAATTCTGTGCACATTATGGTAAATTTAGCTAATGGTGTGTTACAAACTAGAATAGTTCCTTACACCCAATAAACTGATCCATGCTGGTACCTCAGGTTTTTCAGTACAGAACATCTTTTTTAGAGGTCTCCATAAATGTTACTAATCACTTATATTAAGCGTGGTAAATAGATTCTATTGTTAGTATTGGAAAAAAATATGGTGGTGAAACATCTCTACAGCCCAGAAAATCCATAGCCTGCTTATCCCCCTAGTGTTCAGATTAAGGCATACATTTTACTGAATTTGGGTGTGTTCCCACATTTATGTTTATGCCGTTCTTGAAGTCAAAGCCAGGAATGGATTATCAATGGAGGACACATATTAAGAAAAGACAGTGATCTTGTCTTCTTTTCAATTCCACAATAAACATGGCATCTAAAAACCTGAACATGTGACTACACCCTTTCTGTTCTGCTGTCTGAAGCCAATGAAGAAAGGTGAGCAGCTCTTATGAGAATATTGTTGAGGTTAAGAAATACGGCTGGATAAAGAGAAAGAAAGAGAGCACACACACGGAAATAATTATTTTTGTATATGCATTGGTAGAAATCTTTTTATCTAAAATAATTGCTGAAATCCGGTGTTCTCCTCACCTGTCAGATCCTGGAGCTGGTGTGTGAGGCCCCAGGGACCTGACAGCTTCTCTTTAATCATTTTCCATACAGGATATACCTACATTACTGTCCTACTACCTATAATGGCGAGCACCTTGTGCAATGTTTGCTTAAAATTGTGGTATTTCCATTCGAAAATGAATATACATTATAAAAATGCCAAATGTTTGGAAGCATACGTGTGCTGCAATTGTTTGACTATAGCTAGCTCCTCTCTATCCTGCACATGGCCTTCATCCAAACAATATGTCTATGCGTGTTCAGCACATGTAGGTGCATACACACCCACAAACCTTATTGTACAATAAATGAGTATATAAAGTAGATTATTGCCATATAATTATCCACGGATATGCATCAGATGCTGGAAAACTGTTTTCACAGAGAACTTCAGAGAACCAAGCAGACTAATACCACGATTCAGCTATCCCCCTACAAACATGATGCAGGACTTGGCTATGTGTTGGATGTTTATTTCAATAAGGAGGTTGAGATAAGCAGCCCAATCCTTGTTTTTGCTAAAAGCTAATGTCGGGGGTTAGTTGGGTTGTTCTCGCATTAGATTGTGGATCATGTTTTCATACATGGGCATCCATAGAAGCATATGGTTGCCAGTTGACCAAAACAATATAAAAATATCAGTCCTATCTGGCTTAGCAATATACGTGACCATGAAATGACCCACCATATGGTATCCAAAGACAAACACAAATCAGCAGCCTACAGCTCAAATCGGACTGTTGGAAAGTCTTTTACTTTGTAAGGTGATACCTATATCTTTTTATAGAAGCAAACGTACTAGTTACAAATAGTAGATGGATTGCCTGGGCCTAAATATCTAGATTCAATTCACATTGATAAGTGAATAAACTGAATTTTGTTGTGTAAGAAAATATGTAAAATCAATAGAATGAACTGGTAAAAATGTCTCCCTGCAGCCTGGGTACACTTATTTAATTCTCTGCAGGGTGGGTTGTGGCTGCACATGAATTGAGATGACAGAATGGCTGGGCTGGCCAGCTGACAGAATATTAATAGTGGGCCCCCTATGTCAGCGGGCCTGCTGCTTCATATACATTTTTCATCTCCACGAGAAGAAGAGGAACAGTGGTGCCCCCAGCAGGTAGATGCCTGCAAGAAAAGAATTATCGCTTCACCAAAAATAACAGCACGGGACATTAAGCAGTAAAAAGTTTATTTAATATCAAGACATTTTTTACATAGGATAATAATACGTAATGCTCATTTCCAATCACTGTTCAGAGTTTTACGCAGTACAGTTCTAAAGATGTCCATCAAGTTCAAAGGGAGAAGATGTTACTCCAGTGAAGGGGTATGGGTAACCTTAGACAAGAATTCTACCCTTCTACATAGTATTGTTCTGTTTTATGAATTTATCTAAGCCTGTTCTAAAGCTCTTAGCTGTTTTTGTTGTGACCAGTTCCTGAGGTAGACTGTTCCACAGATTTACAGTTTTTATGGTAAAGAAGGTTCTTCACCTCTGGAAATTGGACCTTTTTTCTTTTTTTTTCTCTACCAGATGAAGGGTGTGCCCTCGTGTCTTTATAGAGAGTTTTACAAGGAACAATTTTTACTGTATCTTTTGTGCAGACCATTTATATAGACCTTAGACCTGTCTGAAGGTTTTTAGGGAATAAAGTGAGAGCATGGCTGGATGGAACTTTTGACCCTTAATCTGTACATGCATCTCATTAGTTCATTGACCCCTCAGTCCCCAGAGCAATATATGGAAATTAGGAAGGAAGGGCTGACACCACTTCTCCCTCATGGATCCACTTCTGGCTTTGGTTAAAAAAATACAGTGACAGTTTTCTAATAAAAAAAAAACTAATGGAAATGAAGCATTACAAATCACATAAAAAAGCTTTGCCGTGGTTGGGAACAGTAAAAATATACAGATAATTTAATATAATAAAGAGAAGGTGTCATTTCAGGAAACTTTTCACTCTGTCTCTACATTCTCTAAAGATGGAACTAATGATTCTAATTGTTCAATTTATTTGGATGCCAATCCTTCTACTCAGTTTACTGTTGGTATTTTATAAGGCCAGATTAAAGGAGTTTTTTTGTGCCCTGCTTCTCTAACTAGCATTGATCAGCTGTTATTGCCAGAAAAATCACAGTCAGCCATTAATTTCCCTGCAGTGGCCACTGAAGGTGAAATGTAGCATTACAAGAAGTTATAGCCATCTTTATCACATATAGTTAGGTCTGCTGGGTGTTTACCACCATACAGAGTAGATCCATGTCTGGCTCATACATATAATATAGTTGGACAGGGTTTGTGTTCATGAAACAACACTTTTAGTCTATGTTTCCACTTGTCTTTTTGGGACGTTTTGCCCCCCAAAAAACACCAAAACGGCTAAATGGTGTTTTTCCATGGGAAAAATGCAGTGGCCAGATGTTAGCAGAAAGTTAATAGGTAAAATATCAAACCCACTTTGCGCTTTTTTTTTCTTCTTTTTTTCACTTTTCCTTTGACCCCGGTGTTTTGCTGTGAACTGGCAGTTTTGCAAAATCGCAGCATGCTGATACTATGGTGTTTTTCTAAGCAGGGAAGTAGGTATGCATAGCATAGCTGCTCTGGAAAATGTCCCTGCATAGATCGTGACTCAACTGTGCTCATGGCTACAGAGCTGGGAGCACAGCTGGGAGCACAGCTCATATATCTACTGCCCAGCAAGAATTTACAGTGAACCTGCAATGTGTATACAGTATACACATTGCTGGTTCCCTTAAACCCCTGCTGAGCTGAGAGCTATGCATCAGCCCAGCAAGGAAAGAGTTAACTTAGGTTAACCCTTTTGTGTGGTATACAATATATACAGCAATCTATAGATAGCTGTGTTGTCAGAACCCATAGGGTTAATCTGTTCTAAGAGTCTTTTGTTTATCAGGTTGCTGTGGCTATGCCTAGCTCTAGTCTGGTCAGCTAACCTTGTTTAGTTCACCTGTGTAACTGCCTATTTAAACCTGCAATGTGCCTTCAGACCTTGCCCGTGAAAGAGGTTTCTCCAGTAGCTAGTGTTATTACCTGTATTCCTGACTTTTTGGCTTGGCATTCTGACCTTTCTACTGTATTTGCGACTTGGCATCTTTGATATTTCCTGGTTCAGACTCGGATAGTTGACTTTGACTATTGTGTGTGTTTGTTTAGTATTATTTCCGTTAGTTGTGTGTTTCCTGACTGTATCCAGACTTGTGTCTGTTTTTGTAGTTTATTTGGTTGACGGTGACTTCCATCACATATTTAGGAAGAAAGCATCACCCTGGTTGTCAATCCGCTATTTAGGGCAGAAAGGCAAGTAGGTAGGGTCAGAGGAGTGGGTGAGAATAGGGCTGCACTCCTTCCCTGCCCAGATGTGCATACAGTGTATACAGAAGATGAGGTCCACTTTCCTCCCTCGCTCCTGTCCCGACTGGCTCTATGTAGCTTTCCCCCCTAGTGATGACATCATTAGGGGGTGGAGCTACAGACGGGAGCCAGGGTGGCAAGTCTGAGGCTCTGTTCACATAGTACGTTTTGTATAATGTGAAAAGACCCTTTTGGCAGTGTCTCCAAATACAGTACATTTTTGGTGCTCTCCGCTAGGGAGAGATGCAATGTCTTCCCAGACAGGGAGCCTCCAATTGTTGCCAAACTACAACTCCCAGCATGCCCAGACAGCATTTGGCTATCTGGGCATGCTGGGAGTTTTAGCTTAGCAACAGCTGGAGTCTCCCTGTCTGGGAAGACACTGCCAAAAGGGTCTGTTCACATTATGCAAAATGTACAATGTGAACAGAGCCTCAGACTTACCACCCTGGGTCCCGTCTGTAGCCCCCCCCCCCCACCCTTAATGACATCATCGCTATGTGCGGAGCTACACGGACCTGGCTGGGATAGGAGCAATGGAGGTAGTGGACCTCGTCTTCTGTATACAGTATATACAGCCATCTATAGATAGCTGTGTATCCTGTATACTACCCAAAGAGTCTTTAGGAGCAGGCAGTCCTGTCAGTATAGTGAAGGGATTACTGGCTCCTGTATACACGGGTACACTATGCACCCCTGAATACTATACAGCCTGGGGAGGTGAGTAGTGATCCTATACATCACTCCTCACCTACTTACACTCTGTGGACCGGGTGCTAAGCATCCTACCCACGGAATGGTACCCTGAAGGCAGTGAAAAAACTGCTGCAGGATACAAAATTGGCTAATTCCAAACATCAGAAAAAAATGTCAAAATGCAGGAATAAGCTGTGGCCATTTTTCTAGTGTTCTAAAAAGAAAAAAAAAAGGTATCCATGGTATGATCATTCTGGGCATATGTCTGAGTAATGGATGAAATAGGGCAAGAAAGATTGACTCTAAAGTGAAAATTCTGTTTGGCTGCCTGGAAAGCTTATTTTTTAGGAAGATGTACTATTCTTGATAGTTCAGAAATCATTGCTTTTGATGTAGAACAAGCACTTTGTGTAACAGAGACTCAGTGGTCCGTGGGCGACGTGTAGAAAATGTGGGAAGATAACGTGGATAAAGCAATCTGGAGAGTACTTTATTAACTGGAAATTGTTCCAACAAAACTAAATATAAAAACCAATTGACAACGGGAGGCAAAGCAAGAAAGCAAAGCTGTCCATCTCTAGAAATGTAAGTATAGTTAAAGAGTACATGTGGTCTCGTAGTGCCATGGTTCTAACCATGTTTTTAGTTTCTTGCTCTGCCACTAGTTCAACTATTTGGTTGACTATGCACTTTTCAGTTATAAGATGGGTGGGAACTTGTTGTAAACGGGGTGTAAATGCTAGGCTACTGTGCACAACTCACATCACAATATGGTCAGAGGAGGATGTCAAGGATCATTCTGACAAACAGGCTTTGTACAGTCATGTAGTGGTGTGGGGAATGTTTTGTTTGCACAGACTGGGTCTTTTGATACCTGTGAATGAACAGTAGAGATTATCAAAATAACTGCGGCCAAACAAGTTAATCCCTTCATGACAGCTGTTTATCCTGTGGCAGGGTACACAACTAGAGATGAGCGAACTTACAGTAAATTTGATTCGTCACAAACTTCTCGGCTTGGCAGTTGATGACTTTTCCTGCATAAATTAGTTCAGCTTTCAGGTGCTCCCGTGGGCTGGAAAAGGTGGATACTCTTTCCTAGGACTGTATCCACC
Organism: Hyla sarda; assembly: GCF_029499605.1. Taxonomy (NCBI): domain Eukaryota; kingdom Metazoa; phylum Chordata; class Amphibia; order Anura; family Hylidae; genus Hyla; species Hyla sarda. The sequence goes on along the minus strand of NC_079189.1, from coordinate 181,462,007 downwards.
TTTTCCAGCCCACCGGAGCACCGGAAAGCTGAACTAATTCATGCAGGAAAAGTCAGCAACCGCCGAGCCGAGAAGTTTGTGACGAATTGAATTTACTGTAAGTTCGCTCATCTCTATACACAACTGCAAGGAGCTATCCTGTCTACATGGGCCAATATTCCTGCGGCATCAAGCAAGTCTTTTCCAGGCCTCCAGGCAGACTGTTCACCAGCTTCCAACTTTGGAGCAACCGTAGAGAAGAACTCCACATACAGCTCTCTCTGGCAGAGCTGCAACTAGCAAATCCCCCTCAGCTGGTGAAACAGGTTGCATTTAAGGCCAACAAAAGGCAGCCTGGATTGTGGGGAATGACCCCCACCCTGCACATGGTCATTCCCAGTAAGAGCCGTCCCGGATTTGCCTTCCAGCCATACTACGGCCATAGTGTCAGTCTGCATCGCAGCATAGACACTAAATAAATACCGGCTCATACTTCCCCAAGGCCAGGAGCCTTGGTGACAGATATTGTCCATCCACCACGACGCCTTTCACCTTCTCACAATATATACTGTATATACCTTCAGCCTTGCCATAAATATAGATCATAGTATCAACGGGTTATTGTCTTCATATAAATGACATGGTAACTTGTTTCTATGACAACCAGCTCTTTTATGGAGGAGTCTCTATCCAGTAAAATGGTTGATTCCATATATGTTTTCACAGAGAAACACTGAAAAGAATCTGAACTTTTCATAGCAAAGCAATATAAAGGTGGACTCTTATACAAACTGAATTGTTAAAAGGTGTAATCCGGCAGAAGTTTTTTTTTTTGTTTGTTTGTTTGTTATCTAATGTTGCCCAGGCTGTCTGTAAAAAAAAAAAAAAAAAAAGAATAAATAAATAAAGCTGTACATACCTTCAGCACTCCACCTCTGCCTTTGGTAATGCCGCTCCTGGTCTCCATTGCTCTCCTCTTCCTGGTGCTAGGGTCCAATACTTCAACTGCCGCTCAGCCAATAACTCGAGTCATTACTACACTCGAGGCAGTGGGGGAGCACAGAAGGTATGTACAGCTTTATTTTTTATGACAGACAACCTGGGCTTCTTTAAAAAAAAAAAAAAAAAACTTCTGCCGAATAACCCCTTGAATACACATCATTACTGTCAATTATCTACATAGATATAGGATGTGCTCATTAAATCCATAGAATTAAAGGTCTCAAGCCAGTCACCTTCTAGCCCTGGTTACAAAATAAGGGTTAAAAACTAAGTCACAAAACATATAAAGGCTACATCATTGAGTCTACACAGCTATATTCCTTTCTTTGGTCACTGGAGAGAGAAAGATGTGCTACAGAACCTACTATTGAGAGTGTTTGACAGCATGCAATCGAGACATAGAGGGAAATTTATCAATAGTGGAGAAGATGCCTATAGCAATCAGATTCCAGATTTCATTTTTCAGGGGCCATTATTACCCTTTACCTCACCAGGACATATGAGTATGATGATCCCACTCTCCGCCAGGTAGCCCCCGGTATCAATAGCAGAGGCCACAGCTTAGAGGTTATATACTCTTTAACCCCTTCCCGACCCATGACATACATGTACGTCATGACTGGGAAGGTTTTCCCGACCTATGGCGTACACGTACCTCATGCAAATACTGGCCGCTACTCGCATCATCCCGCCGCGCCAGGTAAGATGGTGGCTATCACTGATAGCAAGCCATCTTGCCTGGGGACCTAGGGTGATTTTGTCCCCCCAACCCCCCTCCCCCCCCTCACAGCGATCGCTCCTATCAGCTAGTCAAATCTGACTAGCTGATGGCAGCGTTTCGCACAGAAAAATCCTGAGCAGCGCAGTTTGTGTGTCCCGATCACAGGGATCGGGACACACACACTGCTCTGCTAGGAGACCCCAGTGTCCCTTACCTGTCCCCCTTTCCCCGGTGTCCCTTACCCGTCCCGAGCTGTTTAGTTGTACATCAGCTCCCCCTAGTGTCCAAAACCTGTTACTGCATGTTTTGTGCACTAGACACTAGGGGGGGGGGGAGCTGTTGTACAGAAGTAAAAAAATACAGAAGTGAGATTTCAAACATAGAGAAATTATTTTTTTTTCCAATTTTTCACAATATTTTTGAGTTTTTCACAATACATGTATCAACAAAAATTTACCACTAATATAAAGTATAATATGTCTCGACAATCATCACTTTGCCAGGTAAAAGCAGTCCAAAGTTATTACCACTTAAAGAGACACATGTCAGATTTGAAAAAACGGACTAGGTCCTGAAGGCCAAAACTAGCTGGATCATGCAGGGGTTAAATCCTATGATTAAAGTTGATTGTGGAACCTAAAGTAGAAAAATTAAGGGGTTGGGGGAGCTGAAATGACGACCATGCTTTCAGATCTGTTTCTGCACAGCATTGGGCAGTGTTAGCAATCTAACAACTGCAGGTAATACAATGTTATTACAAAGTACAATTGGTCTCACAAAGAACAAGCCCTTATTTCAGTCTATAGATGGAATATTTTAACCCCTTAAGGACTCAGCCCATTTTGGCCTTAAGGACTCAGACAATTTACCGTAATTTTTACGTTTTCATTTTTTCCTCCTCGCCTTCTAAAAATCATAACTCTTTTATATTTTCATCCACAGACTAGTATGAGGGCTTGTTTTTTGCGCGACCAGTTGTCCTTTGTAATGACATCACTCATTATATCATAAAATGTATGGCGCAACCAAAAAAACGAAAAACGCAATTTTGCTAATTTTGGAAGGTTTCGTTTTCACAATGTACAATTTATGGTAAAAATGACATGTGTTCTTTATTCTGAGGGTTAATACGATTAAAATGATACCCATTATTATATACTTTTATATTATTGTTGCGCTTAAAAAAATCACAAACTTTTTAACCAAATTAGTACGTTTATAATCCCTTTATTTTGATGACCTCTAACTTTTTTATTTTTCCGTATAAGCGGCGGTATGGGGGCTAATTTTTTGCGCCATGATCTGTACTTTTTTTTGATACCACATTTGCATATAAAAAACTTTTAATACATTTTTTATAATTATTTTTTTAATAAAATGTATTAAAAAAGTAGGAATTTTGGCCTTTTTTTTTTTTCGTTCACGCCGTTCACCGTACGGGATCATTAACATTTTATTTTAATAGTTCGGACATTTACGCACGCAGCGATACCAAATATGTCTATAAAAATTTTTTTACGCTTTTTGGGGGTAAAATAGGAAAAAACGGACGTTTTACTTTTTTATTGGGGGAGGGGATTTTTAAATTATTTTTTACTTTTACTTTTACATTTTGTAAAAAAATTTTTTACACTTGAATAGTCCCCATAGGGGACTATTAATAGCAATACCATGATTGCTAATACTGATCTGTTCTATGTATAGGACATAGAACAGATCAGTATTATCGGTGATCTTCTGCTCTGGTCTGCTCGATCACAGACCAGAGCAGGAGACGCCGGGAGCCGGACGGAGGAAGGTGAGGGGACCTCCGTGCGGCATTATGAATGATCGGATCCCCGCAGCAGCGCTGCGGGCGATCCGATCATTCATTCAAATCGCGAACTGCCGCAGATGCCGGGATCTGTATTGATCCCGGCACGAGATCGCGGGTGTCGGCCATTGCCGGCGGGTCCCTGGCTGCGATCAGCAGCCGGGATCAGCCGCGCATGACACGGGCATCGCTCCGATGCCCGCGGTTATGCACAGGACGTAAATGTACGTCCTGGTGCGTTAAGTACCACCTCACCAGGACGTACATTTACGTCCTGCGTCCTTAAGGGGTTAAATTATGGATTTTAAAATGTGAAGAAGGAAAAAATTTTACAAAAAATTTCTGCCTCATTAAGGGGTAAAAATGAAATCTGGAATTTGATTGGTTGCTATGGGCCACTGATTCGCTGATCCTCTGCACAAAGTTTCATAAATCTCCCCCACTGAGTAAACATGTAAACGTGGGCCATGTGGACCATCAACACAATCCTGTGTTATCTGCATCAAGAAGTTAGCGGCAGATTCCTTAAAGGGGTATTCCAGTAATTTTGTTTTATTTGACTATGCTACAGGGCTGTAAAGTTAGTGTAGTTCATAATATAGTGTCTGTTCCTGTGTTTCATGGTGGTCTCGCAATTTTACTGTGATTTTTGGCCAAATGTTTATTTTTAACAGCATACAAAATGTATGTTGCCTCAGGTTTTCCCAGGATGAAGTGTGACCCGTGACATTACATCCCTAGTTAGGTGTTCAGAGGGAGCCTGTCTTTGCTTCAATTAGTGGACAGACTGCTGGGTGGTAGGTAGATCATTCTGCAGTGAATTGTAGGTTTGCAACAGCTGGGAGCACCCTGGTTAGAAAACACTGGTCTATTGCACAGGTGTGTTTCAATGGGTGGGGTGGCTGATGTGTGGGAGGAAAAAAAATGACCTCACACTTACAAACATTAATGGACTAATGTAGATTGAGTGAGGGGTCTCCAACAGGAAATAGCCAGTTCACAATAAGATAGCCCCAGCATTATGGTTGACTCAGAACATAACCATTTAGCTCCAAAACAAGCATGGATTCATCCTTAGCATGTCCATTACTGTCCGGCAGGGAAGCACTAAAATCGTCTTATTGTGGATAACCTCTTTAAATGGGCACTGTCACCAACTTTATTTTTTGATATGTTGTAGTACTTATGTACTACAACATATCTCTAATATACTTTTATTTTTTATTTTTTTCATTAAAAAGGTTTAATTTACATTTAAAAACAGGCTACTGAAAAAGGACTGATTTTGGAGTGGCAATCAGTCCTTTTTCAGTTAGACTGCACTCGCTCCCTGCCTGTCAATCAGACAGGCGGGAGCGAGCGCATTGGCTCCCCGGCCACTGGCTGGGAGGCCACTCCTCCCGCACATCACCACCACCGCCTCGTTGCCGCCGCTGTCCCTGCACACCCGCTGCCGGACTCTGCAGTAACTGCAAGTGTAATGAGGGAACGGGGTATTATGCAGGGCGGGGGGGGGGGGTAGGAGGGAACAGGCTAGTGCCATAGAGGGGGGGGGGGGGAAACGGGATAGCAAAATAAAAATATAGGATGGTGGGAGCTACCCTTTAAGTCCTGTATGTTGTGAGGTGTGGCATCCAAGGATCAATTTTTTTTCTCCAACAAATCCTTCAGATACTCAATTGGATTGACACGTGAGCAACTTAGAAGTCATGTAAGCACTTTGTTGTATACTCCTTTATACCGCTGCCATGTGGGAGAATACTTGATTTGCATGACAAAGTAACATCCACATGAATCCCAAGGTTTTCAAAACAAAATTGTCCAGAACATCACATTACTTCCGATAGCTTGCCTTCTTTCCATAGTATATCCTGGTGCCATCTCTTCCCCAGGTAACACCCGGCCATCCACATGACATTAAAGAAAATGTGATTTATCAGACCAGGCCATCTTCTTAAATTGCTCCATGGCCCAGTCCTAAGTCTCATATGCCCACTGCAGACTCATTTGGCAGTGAACATGGTTTAACATGGGCACCCTGAGCAGCCTGTAGCTACGCCATCCTATACACAGCATGCTGACATGTACTGTGTGACTGGCACCTTTCTATTATAGTTAGCAGTTACTTTTTCAGCAATATGCACTGGAGGAGCTATTCTGTGGGATTGGGCCAAACAGGCTATCCTTTGCTCCTTAAATAGGCACTGTCAGATATAAAAACTTTTGATATGTTGTAAAGCATGCAAAACCAATAGGTTTTGCGATTGCTTTCATTAGAAAACTTTCAGTATTTCATACAGAAAAAGCCAGTCAAAGAACTGCCTCCCCCTGCCTGCTGGAATGCATTCAGTACTTTTGTCTACACTGCTTTGTCCTGGACTCCAGGACATTTTGGAGGGGGAGGGGCAGAGACTCATGTGAAGAGAAGGGGAGGGGGGAGGGGCTGTACACATTGCAGAGACTCATGTGAAGAGGAGGGGAGGGGGGAGGAGCTGTACACACTGCAGAGACTCATGTGAAGAGAAGGGGAGGGGGAGGAGCAGGAAGACTGCTGGCCGGGATCTCACACAGCAGACATCAATGAGAGCGGAAGAAACATGCATTGCAGATGAAAAAGTAAGTGTCCAAGCATGTGTGTGTGTGTGTATATGTGTATGTGTGTATATCAGTGTGTCTATCTAATGTGTATGTGTAAGAATATATGAAGCCAGTGTGTGTGTGTGTGTGTGTGTGTGTGTGTAATAAAGGGGGACTACAATCATATCCTCCAGCTGTTTCAAAACTAAAACTCCTAGCATGCCTGTACAGCCAAATGATGTGTGGGCATGCTGGGAGCTGTAGTTTTGCAACAGCTGGAGGCACCCTGGTTGGGAAGCACTGGACTGAGGAGTAAGGGAGGGGGAGGAGGGGTTATCACAGTGAGTACCCGCCCCCCTGCTTCTGGTGGATAAAATTAAATGTAGGTCATAGACACATAAAAAAGTACATGTACATGATCAGGATGAGATACTGAGCAACATATAACAATTTGGTTTATTTGATTGATCTGATGGGTACGCTTTAAACATATTAAAAGAGTCTATGACTCTTGCGTTAGGTATTAACCACTGCACAGTAGGATTACCCCACAAAACTTCTCATTTTTTAGATGCTGTGACCCAGTCATCTAGCCATTATTATATCTTTTTTGCCAAAGTAGCTCAGATCCTTGGCTTACCATCTTTTCCTTCTGAGATGCAGGCAAAAACTATGAAGTTTATGCCTTAGGTCATGTTCACGCAGAGGAATGTCTGCGGAAAAATTCTGCACAGATATTCCAAAAATTTTATTGCACATAAAGTACAATGGGGACAGCACTGTCCCATTCACACAGCGGAATTTCCGTGGAAGATATAGCACGTTCCACAAAATTCTAAGACATGTCTTTTTTTTGTTGAATTCCATTTAAGAGTCCGTTGGATTTCTGCTCAAATTCTACAAAACCTTGAAAAATCTGCAGTCTGCTTTTCTAAGCAGAATTTGAGCGGAATAGCAGAAATTCTGCTGTGTAAACATAGTCTAACACATCACACTTCATGCCAGGTGTCAGTGTAATAGATTCCTGGTATTCATGTCACATAACACATAATAATGTAATGTTAGACTGCAGATATTATGATGCAGAGTTCAATGTATGCTAAATGACTGATCGCAGCTTCAAATCTGCAGCTTTTAATCCTGTGAATCAAATAGGTGCAGGATACTGTACATTTGAATAGATCCTTATACAGAATATAGCTCTACTCGATATAAAGAATTGCTTATTTGTAACTATAGCAGCTGGAGCTAACATACTGTAAGTATTAAATCCCAGTTGCTGCATGCCTGACACCTAGTGGTTTATTTTATTTCACTTTTACATTTCTAAGAACCAGCTCTTGTACTGTACGCAGACACAAATGTGCACAAGTCAGGATCTAGAAACAACTGACCCAGATAGAAGCAAGGGGCCCAGATCACTCTGTTCTGCTATCCAATTAAATAAATGGTCGTCTTCACTGGAAAGACAACTAAACAAACCACAACAGCCATTGTTAACCGGCTGCCGTCTAAGGACAAGCCGACTCGTCCTACAACGGCAAGCGGTGTATGGCGTGGGCTCCTAACTCGGGCCCGCACCATACCGGCCGCCTCCCAGCTGATTCTTGTTAATAGCCGACACGTGGCCGGCTATTAACCATTTAGATCGCCACTGTCAAAGTTGACAGCGGCGTCTAAAAGGGACCTTTAACCAGTCCCTGGTGGTCCAGTGGGGTGGATCACCCCCTGCAGCGCAATCGTGGGGGAGCGATCCACTGTGGAGGTAGCCGGAGGGCTTACCTCTACTCCTACGGCTGTCCTGGCTCTGTAATTGATAGAGCCAGGTTGAACCAGGCTTTATCAATCAAGCGCAGAGCTCACAGATCAATGTAGTTCTATGAAACCACATTGATCTGTATGAGTAATCTACCGGTTCCTCCTAAAAGTCCCCTAAGGGGACTAAAAGTGTTAAAAAAAAGTTGAATAAAAAGTAAAAAAAATAACAAAAAACAACACCCTTTAACCGTTTCCATATTAAAAGTTTGAATCACCCCCTTTCCCAAATTCCATATAAAAATATGTAAACATAATGAAAATAAACAGATGTGGTATCGCGCGTGTGCAAATGTCCGAACTATAAAAATATAACGTTAACTAGACCGCACGGTCAATCGCGTTTACGTAAAAAAAATACAAAATTCCAAAATGGCTTTTTTTTTTCAACTTTGCACCACAAATATATTTTTTCTGGTCTCGCCATAGAGTTTGTAGTGAAATGATTGTAATAACAAAGAGTGATATTGGTGGTGCAAAAAAAAAACCCTCACATGGGTCTGTAGGTGCAAAATTTAAAGCATTATGATTTTTAGAAGGTGATGAGGAAAAAGCGAAAATGGAAAAACCCTGCATCCTTAAGGGGTTCATGATAGCCCAAAAAGGTAACACTGTAGTCACTATGGAGTCAAAAGAAATTAAAGGGGTATTCCAGGAAAAAACTTTTTTATATTTATCAACTGGCTCCAGAAAGTTAAACAGATTTGTAAATTACTTCTATTAAAAAAATCTTAATCCTTTCAGTACTTATGAGCTTCTGAAGTGAAGGTTGTTCTTTTCTGTCTAAATCCTCTCTGATGACACCTGTCTCGGGAACCGCCCAGTTTAGAAGCAAATCCCCATAGCAAACCTCTTCTAAACTGGGCGTTTCCCGAGACACACCTAAATCATCAGAGCGGATTTAGACCGAAAAGAACAACCTTAACTTTAGAAGCTCATAAGTACTGAAAGGATTAAGATTTTTTAATAGAAGTAATTTACAAATCTGTTTAACTTTCTGGAGCCAGTTGATAAATATAAAAAAGTTTTTTCCTGGATAACCCCTTTAAATTAACACTATATAATTTCATCATATAATAACATTAGGCAGACTTCATGTAGAATGCTCGAAGTGACTTGCAACCACCACTAACATTTTTCAGAACCAGAGAATAAAATAAGGTTATAAGGAAAGTTTGTCTAATGGAAATAATAGTGCAGTCAATAAGTATTACAGAAGATTTGCATTCTGTGGTTTCAGATATGCCCATACATCTCTATTCCTGACTTCCTGGAATCCTACTAGATTAAAGGAGTACTCCGCTGCTCAGCATTTGGAACAAACTGTTCCGAACACTGGAGCCGGCGCCGGAAGCTCTTGACCTCATAGCCATGCCCCCTCATGATGTCCCGCCCCTCAATGCAAGTCTATGGGAGGGGGCGTGACAGCCGTCACGCCCCCTCCCATAGACTTGCATTGAGGGGGCAGGGCGTAACATCATGAGGGGGCGGGGCTATGATGTCACGAGCTCCTGGCGCCCGCTCCAGCATTCGGAACAGTTTGTTCCAAACGTTGAGCAGCGGAGTACTCCTTTTAGGGTTACTTCTATAAAATATGCAGAGATTATCCCTCCTCCATAACATACTGTACACTGGGGTCTAATGCTCTAATTTGGAATAGCTCTTGTGGGGTGTAATATACTTGCTGAAATTATGGGATAGTGCCTGCATGAACACTTCTAACAAGGGTACTCAGAATAGTCTAGATAAAAGCATCCTAGGTGATAATACAATATATTTGAAAATCATATCAAATATTGTTAAACTTGGGAGCTTCAGGTCCTAAAGCTAAAAGGAGACACTGAGCAATATTTGAGCCCCCTGAGGAAGCAGCATTGCGAAAATGCGTTCGGGGTTACAGGTGAGCGGTAGCTTCCGGCGTGCATGTCCAGGTGTCCTGTTATTTATTGCTGATCTGTTTACATTTTTCTTGCATTGTTATACCATTGTTACCTGTGGGAGTAGCCATTGTCCCTCCCACAGAAGTTCATTCGTACATGTGATATTTTTCTGTGCATTAGCACAGCTCCACTGGTTATATACCTCTATCATCAGTGTGCACTTTAATGTTGAAATTTCACCTCTTTTTACCATTGTTACATATACCCAGCTGTATAACTGTACAAATATGTGATCATTTTACTCTTACCCTCACCTCCTGCTTTTTTCTGCCTGTGCATCCTGTTGTACCTCATCATTATATGTTTTTTACTTCTTTTTACATTATTTTTGCTACTAATAAAGATAAATTTTTCTGATACTTGAGTATTTTCTATGGTCGATAGTGTTGGTGTGGATTTGAGTCGTATACAAGCATAGTCCTAGCAGGTTGAACAGGCAGATTAGTATGGAACTACAGGTATCCCGATCCATGGTATGGCGTACCTTCCAAAAACATCTGCATTTTAAACCAAATAGATTATAGAAGAGAATTCGCTGACAGGTAAAAGGTAGTTTTATCTCTGAACCCCAGCCTCAGTGGAGAGGTCAATCTCCACAATGTTAGAATTTGGGGCTCAGAAAAACCATGTACCCTTTTCAAGCAAACGAGGGACTTGCCCAAAGTAAATGTGTGCTGTGTAATTAGCAGGCACAAAGTCTACTATTCCTTTTTTTTCTTTAAGAATATTGTCACTGGCCACACCTACCTGGACATGTTAAAGAGTACCTGTCATCAACAAAAACTTTTAATATGTTGTTCATAATCATTAATGAAGACATATTGTAATATATCTTCATTAAAAAATATTAATATGTATACCGTTTTTTTCATTTTATACTTTTGGCCACTAGGGGTCTCTCTTCTATGCCTGGTCTGCAGGCAGCTTCCTATGCTTTTCATAGTAAGTGTACAGCTTTTAGGACTAATGCTGAAAGAGCTCTGGTCCTTCCACAGGAAATTCAGTATTCTCAGCTCAGGACTCGCTCCCAGCCTGGAGCAGCACTGTGAGCTACAAGCCTGCACATGCCTCTCATATAACAGAGGCCAGTCACCTCCCCCTCCCCCCTTCTCTGTGTTCTCCCTGCCCCTCACCACACGTTATCTTATACATTGTATTATCTCACTGCACTACCTGCTCTGTGCCCCCCCCCCCCTGACATTCATCTTAATTACTGCCTCTGTAATTGCTCCCACCGCCCCTGGTTCTCAGCATTGACTTTTTAGTGCAGAGAGACACAGGAGATAGAGAGAGACAGAGACTGCCGTCCCTCCCTTGCTGGGAGTTGTAGTTTTGCAACAGCTGGAGGTACCCTGGTTGGGAAACACTGCTGCAGAGGGAGGGCAGCATACAGGAAGACTGGCAGAAGCAGAGTCCCGGCCAGGCTTCATGTGACATCATGCCTGCCGGGACCCCCCTCCTCCAACCCCTCAGAAAGACAGTGCTCCTGAGCTAATGAAGAGGGATAAAAAAAGGTATTTCTACAGTGTTTTAAACCTCAATAAACACAGGGATAGGCATAGTTAGAGTAAGGGACAGATGGGGAGGGGGATCAGGGAAAGTTTAGTTGATGACAGGTACTCTTTAAAGGAATGACTTATGCCACAGACTACATTTGGCAGATCTTCCTCTATCAGCATGATGATGCACCTCCACATTTCCATTTAGCCGTTTGCCAATACCTGAATGAAACTCTACCGGAATGTTAAATTGGTTGCACAGGAAACATCAATTCTCCAGCCATAACACCCTCATACCTCTTTCTGAGAGACAACATCAAGGACTTAACACCCTCTCCCGAACCACAGGATCTGAACAACCAGAGACAAAGTATCAGCATCAATGAAACAGCGGAGTCCTAGCCGAGGATAGAACTGGACTACCACCTAGACGTCTTCTCTGTTACCTTTTGTAGTGTATAGTGTGAGATGAGCTCTGTTTAACCAGTCCAATAGAGGCAAGATAGCAGCCAGAGACAGGGGCACGGAAGTAACGTTTAAACAGGGCTTCTCCTGTTATTATGTTACAGTAAAAAAATAAATACAGCCTTTAACTTCTGGCACAAACTAATACAAAATAAATCCTGCTTATCCAACACTAACTACACAAAATATTTCTTCTCTATACAGTGGGTTTACTTCCAGCCACGCAACAACACAGTCACCAAAAATTTCTTTCAAAAGGAAAATGTCCCCTTTTTGAGGCTACCCACTTCAGGACTCCATCTCTCATCAGAGGTTCCTTACAGCCTCTCTTGATTACATCTTTTGTAAGACCAGTATTAATCGACCTCAGGACCTGTGCTGACCTGAGGAAAACCTGATAATCTGGACTGGGCCATAAAGGGCCAAACCAGCCTTTCATCCTATAAAAATCCAGATATAATAACAGGACTTACCAAATTCCCTAAGTCTCGCCAGAGATTTTAACTATTTCCTGGATTCCCAATATCTTACCCAGCTTTCCCTGGATAGCTATATACAACAGGTACCACACTGTCATCTGCATCCAGCAGTTCACACAGACTCTTTGACACTACAGTTTCAAGCATGATCTAGAGTGTCTCCTTACCCCAAATACGCATACTCCCAATTCTTATGGGGGTTTGCATATAAAAAAAAATCTGAAATGGCGGCTGCAACTACTGGTCTTTGCTTCTAAATTGGACACTGTCCATGCTTGATCTTTAAATGACAGAGGGCATCATGGCGCAAAAGAAGGGAGCAGTGGCTGCTGGTACTAGCTGATATCTCTGTCCTGAGGAGATAAGCAGAATGTCAGCAGAGGAGAAGCAAGGGCATTGGACTGCTGTGGACGGTAACTACCGCATCAGCTGTGGTGCTTCACTGCTCCTCTGGACCAGAGATCTACTGCTAAGGACCATCAAAGTGAGGGCAGTGTGGGGGCCTACAACTGTATGGGGGAAGTATGGAGGCCTACAACTATATGGGGGCATACTGCTATATGGGAGTTGTAAGGGGAGGCCTACAATTTTATAAGTGCACAGACTGGTGCTACTGTATGTGGGGACAGCTTCTACTACATGGGGCAGTATGTGGGCCTACAACTATATGGGGGCACAGAGGGGGCCTAACTACTATATTGGGGCACAAAGCAGATACTATCACTGTGTGGGGCAATACATGAGGAGTTTGCAATGAGGGGATGTTGTTCTGGAGAAATCTTATTGACTTAATGAGGCTGTAACGCTTGCATAAGTGCTGAAGGCCCTTCAAACAGCTGAGCAAAGGGGAACAAAGAAGTTGGATCCCCACCAATATGATATTCATGGCTATTTATTTTAAAAGCTCAGATAATTCATTGCATGTGTATTTTATAAAAAAAAACATTGTTCCCTTTACTTGTCAGTAGACTCATTAAAAAGGTATTCAGATGTAAACCTGCCAAATGTTTGCCAACATCTTCACAAAAGAAGCCTGCACTACACTATAGGACTGACATATTGTAGCCTATGGGTATGATCAGGGCTGGTTCTACCTATAGGCAAAATAGGCAGCCACTTAAAGCGCCCTTCTGATGGGGGTGCCGCTCTGCCTGCTGCAAGAAAGTTATTAGCCAGCCAGCATTCGAAGCATCCACCGCTTATTCGAGCACCCGCCCAGCCATCACCACATCGCACCCCCTTCCTCCAGTACTATAATAATCTGCATTTCTTCTGTCTGCTGCGAGCACAGTGCCACCTCCATAAATCCGCCCCAACTCCCGCCCCGAACCATAACCTCAGTACTAAGGTGATTATATGAGGTTTGTTACAGTGTGTCACCCCAGTAGTAAGAAGATTACATGATAAGGAGGTTTGTTACAGTGTGTCACCCCAGAAGTAAGGTGGGGCGTGTCAAAGGAAGGCGCCAATGGGCAGGGGCAAGGGGTGGCAGAATTCCTTTTGCCTAGGGTGGTAAAAATCCTTGCACCAGCCCTTGGTATGGTACAATAAAGTTCATGTTTCTGTTGCTATATAGCAGACAGAATAGTGTAGAATGCTATACAATTCTACCAGAGTCAATATATAATTATTGTTGGAAAGTTACAATAAAGACCATAACCAAATCCTAATATATATCCTGGTTTTATACAAATTGAAGTCATGGCGCCAGTGCCTTTACTGTTATGTAACCAATATAGTGACAGTTCATAGTCTTTGTGTAACCCTAGGGATTCTATTTTAGGGGCTTAGATACAAGGTCCCATAAATCAGTATCCAAGTTAAAATACAATTTAATCCTATACAGACACGAGGAACAACAGAATTATTGCTGCTTACACATACCGTAGGGGTCTCTAGTCATTTTCATTTACTAACAGAAGAGGGCAGCAAATCCTCGCACAAGAAAGAATTACATGATCTAGCTGTTTGATTTGTATTATCAAATTCTTTCCAAGAATCACAAAATATTCCTTTCTTTTCTGGTTACAAGATGTTTTAGATGATTTTCTGTCATTGAAATTGTCTAGGGCTTATTATGTATGAGAACATTCTGTCTGAGTGATCTTTCTTTCCTGATTTTGATCTAGGCTTTATAATAAATCAGACTGTCTTCATACTGCTATCCCCCTGTAACACTACATGGAGCCTTTTAAGATTTGATATGCAAATATTTTTTATTATTACTATAAATAACCCTTTAAGGACACAGCCCATTTTGGCCTTGATGACACAGCCAATTTTCTATTTTTTAGGTGTTTTCTTTTTTTGGCTGTATGATGTACCATATTTTACGCCGTGATCTGTAGATTTTATCACAACCACTTTTGTGACTTTTTATTTCATTGTTTCTAGGATATGAATTAACCAAAAATTAGCAATTTTTTTTTTTTTAACGTTTACTCTGTTCACCATAGTAGAAAATTAACATTACATTTTCATAGTTCCGACTTTTCCGCACGTGACAATAACAAATATGTTTGTTTCATTTTTTTTTTTTTTTTTTAATGGGAAAAGAGTGATTCCATTTTTATTGGGGGAAGGGCGTATTCCCTTTTTCTTTTATAATTTTTTTTACTATTTCTTTTAAATTTTTTCGCTTGCTATTACTCTTCAGTGCTATGCAATAGCAATGGCCATATCAGTGATCTACTCGGACAGCCTTCCTGTGTGGGGAGACTATACGAGAAGATCCCAAAAAAGGTATGGAAACTCCCTGATGGTGTCCCCAAAGCCTGCGACTGCTTTTAATGCTGTGATCGGCATTGATCACAGCATCTAAAGGGTTAATGGCAGGCATCAGCGGGATAACTGATGTTAGTGTGAGACCCGCCATGTATGAAGCAAGCAAAGCTAATGCACTCACTGTATGTGCATGATGTGTATGTACGTCATAGTGCGCAAAGTACCATAAACATACATTTATGTCATATGTCCTCTAGGGGTTAATAATTATCTAAATGTATATGGTGCTAATAAAACCAGACACTACACAGTAGAACGTTAACACAGTGTTCCCCAACCAGGGTGCCTCCAGATGTTGCAAAACTACAACTCCCAGCATGTCCGGACAGCCAAAGGCTGTCCGGGCATGCTGGGAGTTGTAGTTTTGCAACACCTGGAGGCACCCTGCTTGGGGAACACTGTGTTAACGTTTTACTGTGTAGTGTCTGGTTTTATTAGCACCGTATAAATTTAGATTATTATTAACCCCTAGAGGACATATAAAAATCATGGAACAGACTCGTTCCCATGATGGGAGTAGTAGTTCCCCCGGGGATCTGCAGGCAGTTGTGGTGACTACAATAGCGCTTGTACTACTTCTCCCGTCATGGAAAATAGTCTGTCCCATGTTGGGGGTAGTAGCAGTACAGGGGCTGGGGGATCGTAACTTATAAACCAGGGGATTGGGTGGCATACCACGCTGCTCCATGTGATGTATATTTCAAACTCAGATGATTTCTCAGATGATTTCAAACTCAAACTTAAAGGGGTATTCCAGGAATTTTTTTTATTTGACTATGCTACAGGGGCTGTAAAGTTAGTGTAGTTCGTAATATAGTGTCTGTACCTGTGTGTGACAGTTTTCTCACAATTCTTCTGTGATTTTCACTCAAATATTTGTTTTTACCAGCATACAGAATGACTGTTGTCTCGGATTTTTCCCAGCTTGCAATGCGGCAGAGACCTGACTAACTAGTCAGCTGATGACAGGGAGTCTGTCTGCTTCAATGGGTAGAGGTATCAATCTAATGCAACAGCTGTAGGCACCCTGATTGAAAACCACACTGATTTGAATGGATGCAGCTCATTTGTGTTTCAATGGGTGGGATGACTGAGGTGTGGGAGGGAGGAAGATGGAATTGTGGGATTTGTGGTCAAAAAAAGAAAAGTCAAACAGGAAATACAAGTTCACAAACAGCTAGCCACAATGTTATGGTAATCTCACAACATAGCCATTTAGCCCCAAGACAAGCGCAGATTGTTCCTAAGCATGTCCATTACTGCCTGCCAGGTACGTACTAAAATCCCCATATGCTGGATAACCCCTTTAATATTCAAATCCTCCACCAGGAGCCCAGTATGGCCGGCACCGAGTGGCCATTCACGGCTCTCGGCAGGATTTTTTAAATTCTACAGTGAGGATCAGTTTTTACAGAGAGCCGCCTGGTCGGGTCTCAGAAGTGAGACCCGGTGCAATCAATCCCTCAGCCCCTGTACTACTACCCCCAACATGGAACAGGCTCTGATCCATGATGGGTGTAGTAGTACAAGCACTACTGTAGTCTCTGCAGCCGCCCACAGACTCCCGCAGCCAGGGGAACTACTATTCCCATCATAGAAAAGTGTCTGTTCCATGATGGGAGTAGTAGTAGTACCGCAGCACTGCAGGAGTCCCGGGTGGCTGCGGAGTAAACTGTAAACAAAAACCAGTACAGAACCGTGCACAAAACCAGGGTCGACCACGGTTTTGTGCACGGGAAAAAAAACCGCACAAAATCATACACATACAAAAGCTTACACAACCAGATACATCTAAATGTAGGGATGTAAGAAAAAATCGATTCCCGCGATTATCGCGATTTTTCATTTGCCGATACTGAATCGATTCAAAATATTTTTGAATCGATTCTTTTAGTGATGTGGAATTTGTATCTCCTGAAGCCCGGAACAGCATGTCCCGGGCATCAGGAGATATAAGTTCCATATTTTGTCAGCCGGATCTGACGCGGCGGCGCTCTGGGTGTATGGAGTGGGCTCCGACTCGTGCCCGCTCCATACTCTGCGGCCCTCGGCTGATTTCAGTATCCGGGGGCCGCTGATGCATCACCGCCGCTAATATCCAGCATGCGGTGCTCTGCAGTGTGTATGGAGGGGGCTCCGGATTCCTGCCCGCTCCATACTCTGCAGCCCCCGGCTGTTCTCAGTAGCCGGGGGCCGCCGCTAATAGCCAGCATGCGGCGATCGCCGCGGCTGGCTATTAACCCTTTAGATCGCCGCTGTCAAAGCTGACAGCGGCGTCTAAAGGGACATGTGTATGCTCTCTGTGGCTCTGTCATTGATAGATCCTGGCTGGACCAGGCTCTATCAATGGATCGCAGATAAATGGAGTTCAATAGAACTCTATTCATCTGTCTGAGGAATCTAATGATTCCTAAAAGACTAATAAAGTGTACAAAAAAAATAAATAAAGTTTTAATAAAAGTGTAAAAGACATTGTTTTTTAGACAGAATCGGGATATATCGCGATGTATCGTCACCTAGACGGTATGGCGATATATCGGGATATATCGAATCGCCACACTGGTATCGCGATTCGAATCAAATCGCCAAATTCTTGGCGATTCACACCCCTATCTAAATGTGTAAGTTTTTGTATAGTAGGTCTATGTATATGGTTTTCTATATGTTTGCATAAGGTTGTCAAATTGAAAACGTATACAGCAACCCTATAGCAAACTCGTGATGTTAATGCACCCTAACAAATGCTGTATATGAAACCCTCCTATGGTGGCAGCACAGATCCCAGCTGATGATATGTGGGAAAACATCTTATGGTACGTACAGCGCACTCCCTCTGAGATGCTGCAGGCTGCTGCCTAAGGCCATATGCTCATCTGGCCTCATGAAAGGTGTGGCCCCCTCCAAACAGAGCATTATGTAGTCACTGCTGTGACTATTAATATACTAAAATAATGACTTGCCGGTTAGTAATCCAATGTATAACATTAAGAAAAGTCACCAACAGCAATATATTAAACATGGTGGCATGTGATAGTTATTTTAAGACATATTAGGAAAGAGATTTCATTTCCCCTTCTCATATACAAGGAATTTCTAAGCGCTTATTTCCAACATCTCTGGCAGCAGGTGGGCCAGTCTTCTCTGTCACTGCAGCCGTAATTCCCTGTGGGGGCCTGAGAATTCAGCACTTAACAGTGAATAATTCATCAAGGGTTCTGATGTGCCAGATCCTATCTTCTGGGTTATTGCGTACATGTACACTCGTCTTGTATTATAGTATGCATTTACCCTAGCTGGTGGAGTGGTGGAAATGTAAAGGAAATGCCATCTGTGAGCAATTATACAAGTGTGAGAGCCCCGCAAGAGTCTAAATTGGAGCATTCAATGTGCCCCCTGCACACATGGCACGCATAGGCTGTGCGGAACCTTTTTTTGTATAGGCATACCTTAATGCACAACAGCAAGTCACAAAATACATTTTTATACCAGTGGCTCCAACTTTAAGACATAAATGTGCTTACTTTGTTTCCTTAATTTATCCAACTGAGCCATTATTGTTTTGTATTAATGTGGCCACCATTATTAGATGGCGAAACCAGGTAATGTCAAATGGGGTTACAAAGGGATTACGCATCAGACGACTCCTGTGAAGATAGGTGTCACATACACTGGCGGTTTAGAGTTGGACTGCTGCATATACCTATAGGTGCATATTAAAGGGGTACTCCAGCGGAAAACTATATTTTTTTTAAATCAACTGGTGCCATAAAGTTAAAGAGCTTTGTAAATTACTTCTATTAAAAAATCTTAATCCTTCCAGTACTTATTAGCTGTTGAATACTACAGAGGAAATTATTTTCTTTTTGGAACACAGAGCTGTCTGCTGACATCATGAGCACAGTGCTCTCTGCTGACATCTCTGTCCATTTTAGGAACTGACCAGAGCAGCATATGTTTGCTATGGGGATTTTCTCCTACTCTGGACAGTTCCTAAAATGGACAGAGATGTCAGCAGAGAGCACTGTGCTCGTAAGGTCAGCAGAGTCCACTGTGTTCCAAAAAAGAAAATAATTTCCTCTGTAGTATTCAACAGCTAATAAGTACTGGAAGGATTATGATTTTTAATAGACATAATTTACAAATCTGTTTAACTTTCTGGCACCAGTTGATTAAAAAAAAGGTTTTCCACTGGAGTACCCCTTTAATGGGACAGTTGGGTGTGATAGCTGTCAGCTACATGATCTAATGTCTATGGACATATTTAGCACTGTTGTACCTTCAACACTATGGGGACAACTGCACTGCTGTCAAGAGAAATTTGAGTGCCCCAAAAGGGTGTCTGGCAGCTGCTTGTCGCCATCCCCTCATGCACTTGTTAATGCAGATGTTAATGGGGAGTAGGCGAATACAATATATCTGTCTGCTGAACATCTGTATATAAGATACATTTCTTATGCACAGAGAAAAAGCCCAACATTACACAAATTAGATTTCTTAAAACATTTAAAAGTACATAAAAATAATTCAGACATAAACCTAACCACAGTAATGACACCACAATACTTTTAGGAAAAATCAGGAGTAGATCCAAAACAGAGAAACAGTTCACTCCTACTGACCGCAGTACTGTGTGTGAACCCAGCCAAATGGTACGTTCACACGTACATAATTGACTGCAGGTCTTCTGCAGTGAAATTTCTGCAAGCAGTTTATGTTGCCACCTACTGATTTTAATGGGTTTGCAGCAAATCCGCTTGCACACTCTTGTAGGTGTGAACCTACCCTAAGGGCTCGTTCACTTGGGCAGATTTGTAAGCGAACTCGCAGCATGTTTCCCAATGCGAGTTTGACTTCAATGGGGTCTGCGGCTGATTTTCCAGAGAGCCCGTCACCATTGAAACTTGCAGCGGGAAAAACGCTGTGAGTTCCCTAGCAAATTCGCCTGTGTGAACAAGCCCTAAGGGTAAGTTCACACGGGCGAGTTACCCACAAGTTTTCTGCAAAAAATCTGCAACAAACTCCATTGAGGTCAATGTAATCTGCTGCAAATTATTAGAAAATGCCCATATAATAAGAATATCCCCCCCCCCCCCAAAAGACATCAAGGAAGTGCAAAAAAGCCAAAAGGTATTAGGATATTCAGTAACACCTTTCATAATGTCTGAAGGCTGAACATCATGCAGATAGTCACATACCGTACTGTGGCTTCCTCAGGGATCTCCCTTACTTCTATGGCCAGCTTTACTCCCATAGTAATAATAGGCTTTCAGTATTATTAATTTTCAGTAGGAGGTATCACTGTTAAATATAGCTACAATCCTAGGACTGAATACTATAAAAGCAGCAGACATGGACAAAGGGTCCTAAAGTTTGACCAGGTTGACTCCACAAAGTCAGCGTGAACCTTGAAAAGGCTCCTACTCTCCATAGAACCCACAATAAAGTAGAAAACCAGGCCATATATGAATGACAATTCTCTTTGATAAGGTTGTAGCTGCTCAAGGAGACATCGATGCCCATTTCCAGGGATGTTTCCGAAGCTAAATCTAGGGAAACCACATGTTGCTGCTATTAAATCCCATCTCTGAATCATCCCTGCATATTATTATTAAACATATGCAAATAGGATTACTATAGGTTTTTTCTCAGCAACAGTTTAAGCTGCTTTCGTCTTGTTTTCACAGTTGGGTCTGGGATAAATGCGATTAGCTTTCTAATCAAGAGAAAGGTCCTAACAGAAAATGGAATAAGACAGACAAATCTAATGCCGAAGCCTATGGACATCAGATCAGTGATATTCTGGATACATACCATTATAGAAGACAGATTGGGTGACGTCTATCAGCAGAATTCATCTCTGTTATTTAAGGAATGTATTAAAGGAAATCAGTTTGCCTATCTGGGTGCTATAGGCTGCAGACATGGCCTGACACATAATAAGTTAATAAAATGAACAGTCACTTTTGTAAAATTGTTGGCCTTTTCCTAAGTTATACAATCCAGTTGTTATTCCAGGCAGAAGAGTCAAAAAGGTGGGTCTAAGCTTCTGAAGTGCCAAAGCATCTCACGCCACCTTGTTTGCCTATTCTCCAGGTGCTGCCATGAGCACACAGCTCTGAACCCTGTATACAGATCAGATGCATGTACTGTGCATACATATGCAGCACACGATCGTTACTGTCTTGAAACCTTTGGTCTATATACAGTATTTGGCAGAGAAGGGAAATGTAAGTTTAAAACTGTGATCCATGCCTGGAAATGGATCGGTCATCAAGTCATCAAGCAAAAAGCTGTACTCACCTGACAGATCTTCCACCTCTACAACTGTGCTCTACCCATTCTGATTTCACCACATAGGAAATACCTACTCATTCAATCAATGGCCACAACAGTGACCCACCTCTGCGGGTAAATGGGCATTTATTTATGTCACAAAAGGGACCTAGAGGAGGAGATCAGTGAGGACCTGGCAACCATTAGAATAATAACAGCAATTTTAACCCAGCATTTACCATATTATTATACAAACAGCACTGGACAACCCCTTTTAAATTACAGCTGTAGGGTTGTTACAAGTTGACTGGCGCGCCTTTATACAGATGATATTCCCTTTTCAATAACGACTTGGAATGGGACTGCGTTAGACACTGTGTGGCCTTGAAGCCATGCCTCAGTGTTGGTCAATGTGAGGTGCAGGTTTTATACATGCAGCCAAAATGGCACAGTGTCTTGGTGGCCAGGAATGATGTTATCACAGGAGTGGTGTTGGGGGGGAATTGGTATTGAGTGGTAGAATAGCCTCTTAGAAACCCATAGCAGCACAGTAGAACAGGATAGTAGCAGACAGTCACCAATCCCAATGTTATTTAGTGGGCCCAACCACTGTGTCACTGAAGTAAAAATTAAGGTTATCTTGTTAGAATTTTTTTTACATCCAGCATAATACAGGAAATCTGCAATGGAGATCCCCCTAACGGGGCTCAGCCTAAAGCTGACAATGGGGTCACTGGCTTCTTAATAAAGACTGACGTACCGAAAACATGTTCTTATACAATGAAAGATATGTAAGCAATGTGCACTATAACCAGACTGGGTTCACTATTATAAGAGGCCTGCTGTGCTCTCTGCTCACCCGCTGCTATCATGTTAGTGCCCCGCAGACTAGCAGCGCATGTAAGAAGCCCCGATGAAATAACACTGTCGCTACATTGAAATAAACAAATCATTTCACACCAGAAAGACAAATCTGTTGCTGCTCCTGTCCTATAACCAAGATGCTAGAACCACAACACTCCAAAATAATAATTAGAGGAGTATTTAAAGGCTTGGCACTCACACTGGCACTGACACACAACCACACTAATTGACAGATTGAAATACTACTAATGCTTGGCAGGGGGGTACAGAAAAATGACTGCTGGCCTATTCATCTGCAAAGCAGATTATGCAAATATCTCAGAGAACATTGGAACAGTGAATACGGAAGCCACATTACATTTTAATTACATGAACTGTATTGTTTAGATCTCCCTACTATATTATGTAGGATTCTCAGCCACCTTATTTACAGCAAAAAGGGAATCCAGTATAAAGTGCTGGCATATGCAACTGTCATGGTTCCATCCAAATTCACTATGGTAGATTACATTTGGGCAGTACCCTCCTTTCTTTTAATAAGGACCATAACATTAGCAAGTTCAGGAAAGGGGCACTGCCATAGACAAGGGCAGTCATATCTCAGGGGCTTAGTAAGAGCCCCCAATGTTAAATTGCATGTAAGGGATGAAGCTAATGAATTCATAGTTCATAATTACTGGCAGATTGTAAGAGAGGACAGAAGACACAGTGGACCTTATTTACTCTTGTAATCCCAACCTGTTTGGTCAGGTTGTGCGCCATAATGTATCGCATTGCGCCACAAATTGTGTCTGCACCACAATTTGCACCATGAATTTGGGACAAAATTCAGAAAAACCCGAATAACTCTCCATTTTACTTAGAAAACCTAAAAAATTGGTATGGGGTGCGGTCACCAAAAGGGGGTGTGTTCCTGATATGTTCAAAACATCCTATGTTTCCACAGATATGGTGAGATGTGGAAATACCATAGTTCTGAGCAGTTGTATTAAAAAAAATAAAAAAATAGGGAAAACTGCAAAACATAGGGATACATAATACTAAGGAATACCTGTCAGGAATAAAACCCCACAAAGAAATCAGGGCCAGTATCTGCCCTTGGGTAACAAAGAGCAGGAGATTATATACATTGGAAAGACAAGCGCTGGCCACTGGGGTAGGGTAGTGTGAAACTTCATCAAAAAGGACAGTTGTTATTTACATTTTGCAATGGGTCCTCTTTGGCTTTATACACTGTAACATATACAGTAGTAAGGACTGTACCTGGCAAGTTTAGATAGAGTTTATCCGATTCCTAACAGAATTCTATCATCACTACCAGCTGCACGAAATGCATTTTGCTGGGCGCAATGAGTGCTTCTTCACAAAATGCCATTCCGTTTTTGTATTTAGCAAGCTGCTAACAAAACAAATAGAAAATCAGAATGTAACCTTTTCACAAATATCAGATGTTTATAGCGGCTTCAGAATTAATAGCCCATAGAAAATGGAATAATACAGTTAGAAAGCTGAATGCGACACTAGATCGGAAGAGAAACACTACGAGTGGAATTCATTAACCATGTATTCCAATTTACTGGTGTACAAAAGTCAAGACAAATATTTGCAAGCCTCAGGCTAAGTTTCCACTTGGTTTTTTTTTCTGGCGGTTTTTGGAGATCTGCCACTGCAGTATTTGAGCCAAAGTCAGAAGTGGATCCATAAGGGAGGAGAAGTATAAGTCCTTCCTTTATATGTCCTATTCCTTTTGAATACACTTCTGGCTTTGGATCAAAAACTGCAGAGGCAGATATCCAAAAACCGCCAGAAAAAAAACTAAGTGGAAACTTAGCCTCGCAGTGCCCAAAAATTTAGACTTTTTCCAATTCTGCTCTGCTCATTCAATTTTTTCATCAAGTGGGAATGAGGGGGCCTGAACATGGCCCGAAACATTTTTATAATTTACAACAGAAAATGAGTGTGATTTATAGTAGATACCTATACCAGCTCATAGCCGATGACAACTGTGGTGCACAGGCATGTGCCTCCTTATAACTTTACAGCATCTTTCTCCATATAAAATGCCAGTCTTTAATAAATAAACAAAGTTACTTGCCATTTTCATCCCCAAATATCTATGCTAAAAGCTAGTAAAAATGTAATTCTAGATTGAAGAACACTCACATATTGTACTGCTACAATCTATAGAGATCAGCAGCGCCAGAATATAAATTTAAAAGGGGTTGTCTGGGAAGCAGAAAAGGTCCTACCTCCTCTGACCTCCGAAACTTCCCTTTGGCTTCCTGGAGGTCACGGAAGTATCCTGTTCCAAAACAGGAGGTGGTAAGTGCTTGTTCCGATGCTCGTATGTGGGCTAAACCACACCCACATACAATGCCACAACATCAGTAACATCATGTAGCTATTGGACATCATGTAAGGACATGGTTTTTTACGTGAAGATCAGGACAAACACCCACCCACTCCCTTCTTGGAACTGTATACTCTTAAAATGAACATGGAGCCGTAGTGGAGCACTCAGGAGCAGAAGAGGTAGGACTTTTAATGCATCCAGTACACAACTTCTTTAAAGGGGTTATCCACCATATGGTGATTTTAGTACATACCTGGCAGACAGTAATGGACATGCTTAGGAAGGATCTGCACTTGTCTTGGGGCTAAATGGCTATGTCATGAGATCACCATAATACTGTGGCTGGCTTTTTATGAAACTGGTATTTCCGGTTTGACTTTTGTTTTTTTGACTACAAATCCCACAATTCCATTTTCCTCTTTCCCACACATCAGCCACCCCACCCATTGAAACATAAATGAGCTGCATCCATTCAATAGACCTGTGGTTTTCAATCAGGGTGCCTACAGCTGTTGCATTAGTTGCAGATTGATCCCTCCACCCATTGAAGCAGACAGGCTCCCTGTCATCAGCTGACTAGTGAGTCAGGTCTCGGCCGCATTGCAACCTGGGAAAAATCTGAGACAACAGTCATTTTGTATGCTGTTAAAAATAAATATTGGAGTTAAAATCACAGAAGAATTGTGAGAAAACCGTCACAGAGGTACAGACACTATATCATGAACTACACTAACTTTACAGCCCCTGTAGCATAGTCCAAAAACATTCCTGGAATACCCCTTTAAGCTAGATTCACTGTTCGTGCCTCCATCACAAAATCCATGAAAGCAGCTGGACAAAAAATCAACTACATGCAGTGTTTTTGTGTCTTGTCGAATCCAGTCAAATCAACGGACGCCATATTGGAAACCCAACAGACCCTTTTAAAGTCAATGGGGCCCCCCAGATTGTTGAACAAAGCCTTCAAAGCAGATGTGAACTTAACTTTACAAATGAATTCTTCCATTAACATTGTAACATATTCCTCCCAATAAGCAAGTTGGATTCAGGTCATAGCTTCACATTGCCGTTCATTATATACCATTGTATTATGCTTGAGGATGGCAGTATTATTCACTGTTATAATGTCGCATTGCTTGTTGAATAAAGCTTTTTAGCATCTTGAAGGTGATTCAGTACTAACTGCATTGCTATAGAAATAAACACAAAGTGACCTGCAATATACAGAAGGAGAATGAGAAGTGCTAGTCTATACTAACCATGCAATGTCTTCTCCTAATATAGTACAGTGAGGGACATTTATCATTATGTGGCTTTGGAAAGTGTGTTGTGAAGGTTTTTTTGTTTTTTTTACTTTGGTTTTGCTTTCCTGGAACATATCTCTTTTATTATAGGGCACAGAGGTTGATAAATTCGGCACAGGTAGGTAAAAGTTCAGAAATTACTTCAGAACACCATCTTGTATTCCCTGTTGCTAAAAAACTGTTTGCCTGCTCCCCAAAGGCAGTTTTGTAAGTCAGGTCAGGGCTGGTGTAGATTTTACGTGTTCACATAGGATTTACACAAACTTGCTCAACCTCCGGACCTCATGAATGGTCTCACAAATCTATTTTTATGAGATCCTGCAACAATTAATGCACCCAAGCTAACCCAAAAAAAAAAGCTCTACCTCCAATGATAGACGTCCCTCTTGGTCTTTATGTATGATACTTAATCGAGTAGATGGCACTGTTGTATATACCTTTAACTGTTATTACTGGTAATAAGTAAAGTAACATCTGAACGATCTATTCACACTTTTATTTCAGTACAGCAATAAACTAATTAATTCTTTTTACTTTAACATACTGCTACTTTTCATAACACTGACGTCATCCTACATTAAAGGAAATCTGATGCTGATTAAAATGGTACTCACATTGTCCAGATTTTCCCAGCCGTTCTGCCGCAAACCACGTTTTTATGCCGCTTACTGTGTACTTGCGAAAGTGGCGTACCCCTCAGCTTCACTGCCACAGCCATCTTTGATAAGTAAGAAGCCGGGGGGACGCCGGGAGGACACAGTAAGCGGCGCATGCGCCATACACTAACACGGGCGAAGGAGCAGGGAGGGGGGTTATGAATATTGATGAGCAAATTGCGTTTTTCTATTTATACTAATGAGGGCCTTGGCATGGGTGGAGCTCCGATTTAAGCTTGGGGTATGCTGACATCATCTTTGCCGGGCGGCTGCTCCGCGAACATCCGCGAACCGCAAGCTTGGATCGGAGCTCCGCCCATGCAAAGGCCCTCATTAGTATAAATAGAAAAACGCAATTTGCGGTGGAACGGCTGGGCGAATCTGGACAATGTAAGTACCATTTTAATCAGCATCACCCACACTACATGCTTGTGTAACATGTTAAGTGCGGGTGATACTACTGACAGATTTCCTTTAACTGTGCATAGAAAATCACTGACACCAACACAATGATGCAGCCGAGAGAAAACTGCAATATAGTTAACATAGATAATTAAAAGATGGATAGTAGATAGATAGATAGATAGAAAACGAACGGCAACCGCACTCCCATATGTTGCAAAAAAGTGGTCTTTATTCACACAAACGTGAAGATGGCGACGTTTTGGCTTGCTCACCTAGCCATTATCAAGCCATTATCAAGGCTTGATAATGGCTAGGTGAGCTAGCCGAAACGTCGCCATCTTCACGTTTGTGTGAATAAAGACCACTTTTTTTGCAACATATGGGAGTGCGGTTGCCGTTCGTTCTCTATGTGGAGGGATTCGTAACCAGGATTTGTAGCAACTGGACGCACCCTATCATTACTGCATTGACCCTAGGAGTGCTGCTCTCTTGGAGTTTTTAGATAGATAGATAGATAGATAGGAGATAGATAGATAGAAAGATAGATAGACAAAAAGAGCGATAGATAGTTAGAAAGATATGAGGCAGTTAGATAAAAAGAAAGTAAGTAGATATATATATAAATAGATTGATAACAGATAGATGGACTAGACAGATAATAGATTGATCATAGACAGATAGTTGGATAGATAGATAGATAGATAGATAGATACAGCACAAGAAAGGTAGAGCAGCACGACCCACAGTAGTATGGTAGCGGTGCAAGCAGCGAGTGGAGCCCCGGTCAAGGCAAGTTAGACATCTAGGAAGGATGCCGCAGCACACGGAAGATTCAAGTGCATAAACAGTGGTTTATTCCATGGTAATACGAGTTAGCAACGTTTCTGCTGCCAATGCAGCCTTTGTCAAGGCTTGACAAAGGCTGCATTGGCAGCAGAAATGTTGCTAACTTGTATTACCATGGAATAAACCACTGTTTATGCACTTGAATCTTCCGTGTGCTGCGGCATTCTTCCTAGATAGATAGATAGATAGATACAAAGTATGCTGCAGCACTAAAGTGGTGGTAGAAAAATGAAGTAGCTTTATTCTATTCCAAACAGTGCAACGTTTCTGCTGCCCATGCAGCCTTTCTCAAGCACGTGAGTGCTGCAGCATACTTTGTATGGATCTTCATTGGCTCCAGACCTGAGCTCCATGCTGCTTTGCACCAACTCACCTATTGCCTGGCTGTGCTGCTCTCCCTCTGTGGATAGATAGATAGAATAGATATGAGATAGATAGAATAGATATGAGATAGATAGAAAGATAGATGATATATAGATAGATGATAGATAGTACAGTAAACATATGAGATAGATAGAAAGATAGATAAAAATTGCAGAAAAGCAGCACATCCACAGAAAAGCAGCATTAACTTGAGGTGCACGCAGCCATAGGAGACTTGGTTAAGGACTCCAACTTCAATAAAAAATATATAACGGCAGCACACAAGGTGTCTCAGTGCCAATGGTTTTATTCCATCTTCAGCAAAAAAATCACAGTGCAACGTTTCAGTAGTCTCACACTACCATCTTCAGGCATAGAATATGAACACACACTGGCTCTTAAATAGCCACAGAATCAATTATCTCATTAAACAATTAGTGTAAACATCATATAGAAATATACGGTGCCACAGTATCAACAAAGGTGCTTGTGCATAGTCAAAATAGCATATAATAAAGTGTTCCGCCCCTTATTTCATAACCCAATCTTTGTTTTTAACTACACTGGCACCTTAGATTCGCTGCTTAAATGGGGTTAAAGTCAGTAAATCCCCTACATTGACTTGTTTACACACTTATGCACAAGCACCTTTGTTGATACTGTGGCACCTGATATTTCTTTATGATGTTTACACTAATTGTTTAATGAGATAATTGATTAAACAAGAGCCAGTGTGTGTTCATATGCTATGCCTGAAGATGGTAGTGTGAGACTACTGAAACGTTGCACTGTGATTTTCTTGCTGAAGATGGAATAAAACCACTTTTTTTGCACTGAGACACCTTGTGTGCTGCCGATATAACCTTTTTTTTTTGTTCTTTTTTTTTTTAGAAAGATAGATAGATAAATAAATATGAGATAGATAGATAGATAGATATGAGATAGATAGATAGATATGAGATACATACATAGATACAGTCATGGCCATAAATGTTGGCACCCCTGAAGTTTTTCAAGAAAATGAAGTATTTCTCACAGAAAAGGATTGCAATAACACATGTTTTGCTATACACGTTTCCACATGTTGTGGAAAAAGATCAACAATCTCAAGGTCCACCTCCAGAGATCTAGATTTGCCTTTGTCCACAGTGAGCAACATTATCAAAAAGTTTGCAACCCATGGCACTGTAGCTAATCTCCCTAGGTGTGGAAGAGAAAAAGTGATGAAAGGTGTCAAAGCAGGATAGTCCGGATGGTGGATAAGCATCCCCAAACAAGTTCCAAAGATATTCAAGCTGTCCTGCAGGCTCAGGGAGCATCAGTATCAGGGTGAACTATCAGTCGACATTTATATTAAATGAAACACAGGAGACCCAGGAGGACCCACTGCTGACACAGAGACATAAAAGAGCAAGACTACATTTTGCCAATATGAACTTATGTAAGCCAAAATCCTACTGGGAAAACGTCTTGTGGACAGATGAGACCAAGATAGAGATTTTCGGTAAAGCACATTATTCTACTGTTTACCGAAAATGGAATGAGGCCTAGAAAGAAAACAACACAGTATCTACAGTGAAATATGGTGGAGGTTCAATTATGTTTTCTGGGTTGTTTTGCTGCCTCTTTGGGTCGCACTGTACAGCCCAGTGTCAGAAAGCTGGGTTTGTGTCAGAGATCTTGGGTCTTCCAGCAGGACGGTGACCCCAAACATATGTCAAAAAGTACCCAGAAATGGATGGCAACAAAGCGCTGGAGAGTTCTGAAGTGGCCAGCAATGAGTCCAGATCTAAATCCCATTGAACACCTGTGGAGAGATCATTGCTGTTGGGAAAAGGCACCCTTCCAATAAGAGAGACCAATAAGAGCGGTTTGCAAAGGAAGAGTGGGCCAACATTCTGGCTGAGAGGTGTAAGAAGCTTATTGATGGTTATAGGAAGCGACTGATTTCAGTTATTTTTTCCAAAGGGTGTGTAACCAAATATTAAGTTAAGGCTGCCAATAATTTTGTCCAGACCATTTTTGGAGTTTGGTGTGACATTATGTCCAATTTGCTTTTTTTCCTCCCTTTTTGGTTTAGTTCCAATACACACGAAGGGAATAAACATATGTATAGACAAACATGTGTTACTGCAATCCTTTTCTGTGACAAATACTTCATTTTCGGGGGTGTCAACAATTACGGTCATGACTGTAGATAGATAAATTAGATAGATAGATAGATAGATAATGAGGGCAACAAAAATCTTGGTGCCAGCAGGAAGGGTCCTTGATCAGGGTCCAACTTTACATATACAGAAAACATTAAACATACAGTTTTGTATATACAGAAAAAGGTGCAATAGTACAAAGAATAATTTAGTGCTGGAGCCTCAGAGCTGTGTTAGTAACAAGAGGGGGAGGTGTTTAAGATCCTGCTGTTTGTTGGTGCATGAAGGCGTCTGGTAGAAAAATGCAACATCAATAATGTAGAAGTTGACTAGGTGGGGGGAATACTTGATTTCCCAGCATCCCAGGTTGCAGATGTACAGAGCATGGGTGCTAGGGCACCTTTATATTGCTATAGGTCACTTATGTCTTAGCTCAACTCAATATTTTGGGGCTCATTTACAAATCTTCCATTTTATCCCCCATTTTTATAGTAATTTGTGTTCTATTTTCCGTTATATGTATGAATGTGTTTTCATTTGTTGGGAATTGGTGAAGTGCACCACAGTTTTGACCTTCTAGTTAAAAGTGAAAAATCTTTGCCTGAAAAGATGCAATAACACCAAAAAAAGTTAAAAAAAAGGCAAGCTTTGGTGCATTTTCGCATGATGTTAATAAAGTTAAATGTATTTCCCCTGACTTTTTTTCTAAAATTTACGCGGAAATAAATATGTACTTTTAAAATTAATTTTAAAAGGGTTAAGATAGGCTGGAAAATACATGTCAGGTAACTGACATAGTAACATAAGTAAGTTTCTTACATAATAAACTGCATCTTTATTGGACTATTTCACTGGCAAACAACTGGCTTTTCACACATTTATTGAGGACTATTATGAAGGAGAAAAATCCTGTCATTGCTCCATATGGGAAATATTAGCTGTCATTACCTGTGTAAAATAGTCTCGTCAGACAAAGCTCTAGCCCCAGACGGCACAAAAGCCTTTCTGCGGCTGTCAGATGAAGTGTGTCAGGTTCAGTGCACGTCACGGTATGCTGGCTTAAAGAGTTGTGTCTGCGCTGCCATTTATTACATGTATGTCTAGCCAAAGGCGTCGACATATGCAAATAAGTCTTATGGAGAACAGCGGGGGGAAGCGAGTGTACAAATAATTGGTTGATGAAAAATAAATGGAATGCTTACGGCTCGTATCAGATTAAGACAAATTTTCATTTTACAGAATCTCAATTTAATTTATGAGTCTGTATAGTCTTTATTTGTGAATTTCTAATACAGTACATAGATCTAGCAAACTATAAGAAGAACCATTCTCAGATTATAGTACTCGATATTTTTGTAAACTAAATATTTTTCTCATCTTTTAATGACCTTAGATTAGGTTTTATTGTAAGCAAAATACGGTACCAACTATTCTCCTAGCCCAGAGCCCTCTTAGCTATACCATTGTGGTGGAGGCAACAACCATGAGTACTCATGATCATATTAGTGTGGTGGGAGCAATAACCCTAAGCACACTTGGCTATAACATTATAGTGGGAGCAATAATCGTGAGTCGTCTTGGTCATACCATTGTGGTGGGGTAATAATTATGAGTCCTCTAGCCCCCTTCAGTGGGATGGGAGCAGTAAACATGAGCCCTCTTGCCCATTTCATTGTGATAGGGGCAATAAAAGTAAAAAAAACCTTGGCCATTCTACTTTGATGGTTGTAATAACCATGAGGCCTCTTGGTCATTTCACAGGGGTGGGGGCACTCATATAACATCCCTATGTGCCTGAATAAATTCATACAGAATATTTTTCATTTCTAAACAGTCTCTAAAGATAACGTTTTCTTCTAAGGAAGCTGTATACAAATTGGTTCACCTTAGGTTACGCATGTTTATTTAGTGAATTCAACATAGTCACAGTTACTACATTGGTCCATTGAACTCAACGGATCCAGCAAGGGTACACTGTTGTATATGTTGGTATACCATTCCGACAGTATTTCCCCATATTGGACAAAATATGTTATTAAATTATATTTTGTGAAAACAAAGTCTGGTCAAACTCTGTACCAGCATTATACATAGATGCAAATGGGGTTTGCACCTTTAAGATGTATGGTATACGTAAAGAAAATAGAAAGACAAATAACAGATGTACCATTCTATAAAAAGGCTTGTCCTAAAAGAGGGGTCCACAGATCTGGAGGATCACAGACATTTTTAACAGCTCATCCCATCATTGTATTGTATTTTTTGTCCTATGAAATGAGAATTTTTGGCTTCTATCTCATGGTTTTGTTTATTGTTTTCCTCTTCCTCTGGATCAACACTGCAGAGTAATAACTGGAGATGAACCACAGTAGATGGACATATGTGTTACTACATTACTAGGAGCTCAACCTGAACTCCTGAATCGCTGTAAGCAATCCAATTAACTGTTGCAATCCCATGATGTTCTCTATATGACTAACAGAAATTGTTTATGTTTATAGCAAATATCTGATTCATGGTTAAAATAAAAAACATAAATTATCATAAGCAGTAAGAAATACAATTTAGAGGTCACAGCTGAGACCAGGACCACAGGGACCACACATGTGCATGACTCAAATTGCTAGTAAGAGGATCTGTCACCATTTTATTTATTTCTTTTTTTAAGCGGTGTTGTTCATGACCTTCAAAATGCAATAGAGACATATACAAACTGCAGCGTGTGAACGCAGCCAAATATATCAAGTGGAAAACTGTTCTTATAAGGTCGGATTCCTGTTCATATTATTATGGTTTCCCTCCAAAATGGAAAGCCATGTAAGCCATAAACCTTATAGAGAACAGTAGATGTTGTTATATGATGTGTGATTATAGCTCAATATTCCACTGTGAACATGATGTGGACAATCTGATTCCAACAAAACAATAAATGCTACTATGGGCAGCCTTGTAACAATACAGCCATCAACTAATGTTCGGGACAAATCTTGCCAGGGTGGAAGGTGTTGAGTACCAGAAAGAGCTGGGAGCTGAAAAGGACACCGCGAAGGTCACTGTATTTCTACTGTTCCAGAGAGATTTAATGGTTAAGACACACATAACTTTTCAGAGCCAGTCATGTCCCTTGTAAAGCTGTTCCCTCTATAATAAAGCTCAGATTCCAAATTCCTATTATAAGATGGCACTTATTTTTCCTTTATATACTTCGACAAATGAAAACTGCAACATTCTCTTCAGCCATGATATATTGGAACAATGCACTTTCATATACTGAGCTTTCCTGATCTTATGTCTGGTTACAGTATCAGATTGCGCTCCAAAGATAATCCATGTGGATTTGTACGGTTTATGTGGATTTGTATGGCTGCCCCTTTTACGTTTCATTCACTTTGTAGAACGGCACTATATGGATTTATTCAGATGAGACTAAATGGTCAATCTATGGAACCAGCCATCAGTTCTAACTCTACTAAAGAGACTTCCGGAAACATCTGGTAGCTACGGCATGTCACCTTCCTTGTCTTGTCAGATAAAAGAGAATAAAAAGCTGGTGCATATTATATCCAACTAGTGCAGGGTATAGGAGCAAACAAGGTTTCTGCCAAGCATCCTTGCCCTGTCATTAGATGATGGGAGAGAATGTGAAAACAACTGTATACTAGGGAATTGCTCCCTTGTTTATTAGATTCATCACGCCAGGACAAGGGGTAAGAAACTGCCTGTGGCTCCACCTTGCAGCAGAAGGGAAAGGGCATATTTTATTGAAAATAAGAGGTTTATTGGTGCTTATCAATGATCTTCCACCTAAACTAATCGATGCCCTCATCATGAGCCTGAATGAGGAGGAGAGTGCTATAAGAGGACAGAGGGTGAGAAAGCATGGGCGGTCCGTGTGTGCCCAGCAATGCTGGGTGATGCCAAACAGGCATTGGTTAACTCCCCCTCCTTTCTCCATGCTTTATACTCCTCTTCAACAGAAGTATCTGCCACTACTGTAACCTGTCCATAGTAGCATGGGGTGGATGGAGGGGGTGGTTAAATAATTACTGATATCATTGTAGCTGAAGTTCTCTTTGGTGCTGTAACCCCAACCTTGTACTCTCTGCACACTCCCCATGCCTGTCCATGTGCATACGGGATCAGGGACTGTTTATTGCTTAGACTCTCTGCTCCTGGACAATGGTAAGAGCCGATGCATACAGTAGTGTATACATCATTTCTTATTACTGTACATTCACTGTGTTAGGTTCTCTCTTACATGGCCTGGCAAATATACTGTAGTGAGCTGTGCTGCATACAGAACTGTATGCATCACTGCTCACTATGTATGCTCTTGCACCCAGCCCAGCAAATGTACAGTGGGTGGGGATGTATATAATACTTTATGCACCTCCTCTTACTAAGTATACAGTAGATTTGTGGTGAAAGATGCTTTTACACCCAGCCAATGTACAGTGAGCAACAATGAATACAATTCTGTATTCATCACCACAATTACATGAGCAGGAAGTCGGGAGATACATAGGAGTCCCTACTCCTGTATGAAAACAGGATTTTGTTACAGCTGATTCCCAGGGGTCCCAATAGCGAGTCACTTTGTGCTAAATGTCAATAAATCTTTCTAATAAGTAGGGATTGTCTATAAAAGACAACCTTCTTAAAGGGGTACTCCACCCCTGGACATCTTATCCCCTATCCAAAGGATAGGGGATAAGATGTCTGATCACAGGGGTCCAGCATTCTTGGTTGCGGCAGCCCAGACATCCGGTGCACAGAGCGAACTTTGCTCTGTGCTAGATGACTGGCGATGCGGGGCAGAAGCTTGTGATGTCACAGCCACGCCCCCTCAATGCATGTCTATAAAAGGGGGCGTGACGGTGATGTCACAAGCCTCTGGCGCTGCTCCGGACACTCTAAATGAACACCGGGTGCAGCAAGGAGATTGCAGGTGTCCCCAACGGCAGGACCCCCGCAATCAGACATCTTATCCCCTATCCTTTGGATAGGGGATAAGATGCCTAGGGGCGGAGTACCCCTTTAATGATAAAATATCATTTTGGAGACATAATGTAATCTCTTTTCTATCAGATATAAAAGAAAAAAGCTAAAAATGGACAGATGGTAAACCATTAGACAATGTAAAATCAAAACAAAAAAATGGTCATAAAATAGGTATAAAAAGTAGCTCTTTTATAGAATAATGTGTTGTATTAAAGTCTATGAAAAGTGGCCATCAGTGTAAATATTCTTTAAAAAACATTTTATTTTTTGTAAACAAAGTGCACACTGATGGTTGCTTTTTGTAGACTTTTGCATAATAAATAATTAGAAAAAAAAAGCATTTTTTTTTCTTTTTACATATTTTATGGTAATTTTTTATTTTACTTTACAGGGTGAACACAGTCTTACATTATTCTGTAAGGCAGAATATCTTCTACCGTCTATCTTTCACCAAGCATGACAGATTTCTAGGTTCCAAAAAAAACCCATTCTAGATTGTAAAACATTTCCAACAAACTTCTACAATTGGAGAGGACAGAAATACAAAGTTAAACTTTGGTTCTCAAGTACATAATAATTAACAGTTAGCTATTAACATAGTTCAACACACAATCTAAGCATGATCACTTTACTTCAGACCATACAACGAAGCACATACATGTTGGTACAATTTTATCCATTTACAGATACCCCATCCAGTTTTCTTTGGACAACTGACTGGAAAGTTATCAGGAAATTTTACACGGACAGGTTGAAGAAATAACCACAAGGCCTCCTTTGGGCTCTGTCTGACTACAGCAAGCTGTTGGACTACAGCTTTGCCCTGGGCCCAATAATTCAAAAAGAAGACTACAAAGACCCATCAAGTGAATTATCCTGACAAACTCAAGCAAATAATCTATAAAGATAGAAAGAGTGATTCTAGAACAGTCATACTTATATGTGGATCAGCAGTCAACCTCCATGTATAAATGTGGAAGTGGTGCCCCGAATGCAAAATTCCCGGAGTGACCTGGATGTCACACAAACATACCCAACCTGAACAGTAAAAGTACAATAGTAATTACAAAACAATATCATATATTATATATTGTACTCCTGAATAAATCAGGAATTATTTTCAGCAAGCATCATTTCTCACCAAGGAGATGGTCACCGAGGGTCACCAACCCTATCTCCCCACCATCACCTGGAACATCCACGGTATGATTTATAATTTATGCTGTCCTGGATTCAAACACTTCTACATATCAAAAGACTGGTATCAAACAATTGTGTAAAATACTGTCACAAGGACACATTGTTTATAGCTATGGAATGGATAGTGGAAAACACCAAAGGTTGTATGAACTGTATGTGGTCTTACCCGATTTAGTTTAGTTTATTAAAAGTATAAAACACATTAAATTAGGAATAACAGTGTAATTTAATTTAAATAAAGAATATAATAATGAAGAATCTTCAGAAATAATACAGCTACTAGAGTTTCCATGTGGATGCACACTGTGCAGAAAAAAAAATCAATGCAAGAGCTTATATTCTCCCAGTAGTAATTTGCTTGAACTCCATTTGGCATTAATAATTCAGGAAGTCATGCATATTACTGACTATGGATGTGCGCTGTACTCTTATTGTATTTTTTATGCACAGCAATACATGGAATTCTACATTTTATTTACTGCTTATTTTATGGCTATTGATATTAATGCTCTATTAACAGATAATAGTCAAGGGGATATGGTGCCATAAATGTGGTCTCCAGCATGTTTCACAAATAAACAAACCACAAAGTGCAAAAGGTGGTCTACCCTGATAAACGCATGGGCACACTTATAATTTAATGCCTTTAGATATTGGCAGCTACCGCAATCCATCGAATAGCTACATACTGTGGAAGTATAAGGTCTTAATATGAATAGTAAACTGATGGCATATGTGATAAATAAATAACCTGCTCCATGCCAGAGTCATAGCCAAATATCACATAAGAGTCAATACTGAAAAGTGTTTATTGTGGTTTGTACTTGGCCTCATAAACCAGTTTTCTCTTAAAAGAGTTTTCTGCTAATAGAGAGTTATTCATAGGGGACAGACTGTAATAACTGCCACAAGACAAAGGTGGCCATGGTCCTTGTTCATGGTGGAAAAGCATCCTGTGGTCGCCCAGTACGGGATGGTGTGTCCCGGTACATTTCTCCTGCCCCGTCAGTCAAAGTCCCTCCATGTCCCCAGGGCCCCCCTTACAGTGTAACCCCTATTGTATATATGCTTGTATTACTAATGTACTGTTCCTTTAAATATTATACCATGTGCTTGTTACCCAGGAGGCACTAGTGACCAGGTGACCCCTCTAGTGACCTATGGGCTCTTTGCTAGACACCCCTATAAAACCAGGGGTGATTCTACAATCTCTCTCTTCCAGCATTCTTGCTCCTGAGGTCCAGTTCAGCCAAGACATCTCAGAGTGTGTCCAGAGCATTGGAGGCCTCAAGCCTAAAGTCCGCAGCCACAAAGTCAGCCCAAGTAAGCTCAAAATCATCTTCATGTCAATTGCCAAGTCAGTCAAGTCTTCTATATAGTCACCGTGGCCTGGACTAAAGTGTCTCTATATACTGCAAGTCCCAGAAAGCCTGGGAGGTCCCCCTGTGTCACTGGTCACCTCCTTCGGATATTGGCTGTACTGCATAGAATGTATCACCTGTCTACCCTCAGTAAAGCTACCGTTGTCTGTAACTTGGCATCGGTGTCGTCATTGACCTGTGCCTAGCCCAGGACCAGCGGTATTACCTTCGGATGGTTAAGGCTAAACCCTGCCCTGGCATCACAACAAGAAGGGGTTAATAACATCTGCCTCCAGGGTTACAACATTTGCCCTACATTGCACCCCGCTATACCACAAGCCCTTCTCCTCAGCTTTCCTCTATCAGTCTATCTGTTTTGCCATACTAAGGAGAGAGCCAATGAAACCATAGGTTGCATATACATAAACAAGCAATATCTACTTCCTCAGGATTGGCTTCAAAAAGTAAATGTGACATTTATAAAGCTCAGTCTGTTTAGCACTGTAATATGACATGGTTTACATAACATCCCGAGCAACTCTTGCTCTACCTTAGTAACATTGATGACTCTTGGTAGTAAGGACATCATTATTAAAGCAGTTTTTTATCTCTGATGCCAGCAGGAAACTTATTAAAAAAAAAATCTTTCATCACCATAAAAGAAGCTTCCCAACTAGCTAAACATTATACATCTCAGTAATGTAGCAAAGCCAAATGTATCGTTATGTAAGTTCACTAAATTCACAGTTGTTTCTGCCCTAAGGGATACTGACATTTTCTATCGCATGAAAGCAACCCAGCTAAATATTTAGTGGTAACACTCGATGGTGCATAACAAATGCATTACATTTATAAATGTTGATAATCATCAAACACGTCATATAAACTTTATCATGAAATATACCGCATTGAGCTAGGAACACTAAGAATTTGTTTGGGGGGGGGGGAATTAGAACAGCTTTCTGGCATTTGGCCCCATTACAACAATGTCCAAAATAGTTTAAATGCCACTTTTAGAGGGGCCCAAAGCCCCTACATTCCAGAGCAAAGACGCAGATGCCTCTATAACAATATGACAAACACAGATACCCCAAAAGTGTCAGCCTTAGATGTCCTCCTCCATGACACTTAGCTGCTTGACTACCTCTTATGTGCTTAAGCAGCTGTGTGTAAATATCCATGTGGATATGATGTACTTGATGATTATCAACATTATAAATGTAATGCATTTGTTATGTAACATCAAGTATTTCAACTAAATACTTAGATCGGTTGTTTTCATACAATAGAAAATGTCCCAGGTACAACAAGTCACTCTTTCTTGGCCAAGGTAAGTAAATGCAGGGTTGGAGTATTGGCCTTTGGTAAAGGAAAGCCTTTTTAACTATATATAATTTAAATGTTTTTTTTCTACGAAGCAAAGTTCGTAAAATCAGATGTGTACAACTTGCATATATATGTAAAATCACCTACATCACTGTACTCCCCCATGAATTTGATCACTTCCCAGTTTCCTGACTAAATTGTGACTCTGCTGCTGCAGGGCCACAAAGCACACACTTTCCTACAATCCTCCTAGCTCGTATGCACAGTAGAGGCTGAGCATGCCAGACCATCTCAGTGGATGCCCTAAGATGGTCATAACCAAGGGCATTAGGGTAAAACAAAGAAAGTGTAGCAGTTTAGGCCTATTTATCTTTGTGGCAAAATCCCTTTAAAGGAGATCTCCAGTCTTGAAAAACGTATCCCCTATCCTAAGGAGGGGGTATCCTAGGATGTAAGTTTCAGATCGCGGGAGTCTTGACCACCGCACGAAGTGGCGGATAAACCCTCCCCTCAATACAACTCTATGGCAGAGCCGAAGCACTGCCTTCAGCAATCTCTGGCTCTGCCATAGCACTGTATTGAGGGGGCGTGTCGACCGCTGCTTCATGCGGTGGTCAATGCGCGCTCTCTAGCCAGCAAGATGGGGCCATGTATGGGAGATCGCGGGGGGGGGGGGGCAGCGGTCGGACCCCCTGCGATCTTAAACTTATCCCCTATGCTTAGGATGGGGGATACATTTTTAAGGACTGGATTTCTCCTTTAAGTGTAGTTTAGAATATGTAAGTAATAATTCCACTTTTGGCACGTCTGATGCCAGAATAGTAACCGTACACACTTTGTAGAATGCGCGTAATAATCTACCATTGCAATATTTAAGAGATCTCTTAGAAGGTATAAACCCACAGCCCAGATATACTAGATGCAGTCAATAGAAGATGACTCAGCCACTAATGACAATGAAGGGACAGGTAATATGAATTAAGAAGAAATATTGCAGTGTGACCAAAACAGACCAGAACATCACAGCTACCTACCACTTGCAATATCAACATCCATGAAAACAAAATGCAGACATCACGTCACAGGCACACATTGTCTGCATTAGATGGGAACTGTGTGGCTTCATTGTGAACAGAGGAACCGCCATATGAATATTAAACAGAACAAGTCATATATTCCTTAGATGCAACAAAACTGGACACTTTTATAAAAACAGTAAAATACCTCCAATCCATCATTCAAGAGTCTCGAAACTGTGACCTTTCAAACAATCTACCGCAGAGATGGAGGTCACCACAAAGACAAATTACAATATTACAATTTAATCTATGTGTTCTCCTAGCTTTATAACCATTCAAAAATATTGGTATCTTTTTTATATATATATATATATATATATATATATATATTTATTTTTTTTATTTTTTTTTTTAATCTGACAATTCAGAATGTTTTAGAATCTGGCCCAATCGGATCATATTAATCCCAGATTAAAGATATCACACTACAACAAAGAACAAAGGGTCTTGGATCCGGAGCTTGGATAAAAGAATTTCCAAAGTTTATGACAGCAATATAAATTAGGCCCACTGGTGCCTAATGACAAATACAGCCCTGATATTGCACCAACTTATTCTGCAGAGCTGTATCAACCCCATTCACATCAGTCTTATCTAAATTCCCTAAAAGGCCCTGTACTCAAAGTTGCTTAAAGCCCCTGATTTTGGCAGAACGGGCTGAATGTCTTATGAGGGTTCAGGCATGCCATGCTTTACCTGCCCCATCCTATTGTTCCCAGAGAGAGCTGTCATGTGTATGGAAGAATTGGAAGACAGATCTGTTGGCTAAACAAACATCCTTATGTAAGATATCCAAAGTGTATGGGACACTTTTATAGGAAGCCTACGAACCTATGAGTATGGTTTGGTTCCAATCCTACTGCATGAAGCTAAAACAATTAGTTCCTAACTTGTCAATTTGCTTCATTAGGTTTAAAGTCTGGTAAATGTGTTAAACTTTTCAAAGCAAATAGTGAAAGGTATGAGAACTGGAGGAAACCGGGAATAAAAGAGATGTTCCATGGGGTCACAAAGCCCACTGCACCACCCAGAGCTCTCCTCTCCTTTATCTATGTAAGGCTGCGTTCACATCACGATTTTATAACTTAAAATCATATATAAAGTCAGATCCATTGACCTCCATTAAAAAATCTGATCCATTACACACATCCGATTTGATCCGCATCCGATTTCACACGATTTCTGTTCGGGCCTGTAATAGGGTTTGACCACGATTTCAGACCTGAACAAAAATCGTGTGAAATCGGCTGCAGATCAAATCAGATGTGTGTAATGGATCCGATTTTTTAATGTAGGTCAATGGATCCAACTTTATTTACAATTTCATACGATTTTAAGTTATAAAATCGTTTACTCAAGTCGTATGGAGAAATCATGATGTGAACGCAGCCTAAGTCTCTCTACTGAATGCCCTTACCTACCAGCAAATGTTATTTCATTATTTTTTCCAATACCAGAAGTAGCCATTATCCAGTTATGTTCTATATTTTTAACTTCAAAGGAACAAAGGAATCTGTTAATTTTTCCATTCCAAAAAGGGAACATTCATATATGCTTCATTAGTTGGCCACTATGAAATCTAGCTTACTAATAGCCTCGATGACTATTTGGAATACAATTACAGTTTGCTTTCTTGTGTCTTAATCCCCTGCCATCTGGCCAGAATAAGACGTGAGCTCTGAGTGAAGGCTAACCTATTCTGTACTCAAGACTGCAACATAAAACTGTAAACATCTGTTTATCTATCTATCGATCAGTCTAGAAGAGGTTAACATGTATATATAGGGCCGCGGAATCTGTTGGCGCTATAAAAATAAAATGATTATTATATATATAAAACAATGCAAATATTAGCATATGTTCATATACATTGTTTATACATTTTTCAGGGTAATATGTTTTTCTAAACAGCTCCCAAATAATTACAATGGAACCCCCCCCCCCCCCCCCCCCCATTATTTAGCTGGATTTCTCCTATAAACACTTCTAATGATATGTAAGTTTAATATAACAAACAATATAAAATAGGTCAAATGAAGTCATATAATTAATCCTCCCTAATCCCACAGAGTTCTGCAAAGAAAATATAATTATTGTGTATATTATTGTATATATTCCTATACCTATTCCTTAGTCCAGGCATCAACATGCTCTATTTTTAACTATATACAACCAGGTTTAATATTTGGTTTGAAGAAACAACAGAGTAGTTTTGCAAAACACAAGAAAATAGAAACAGACTTAGATTTGTTCAGATCCTGTCTACTAACATTCAGGTCGGGTCTCTGGCTAAATCCCATTTTCCGTATTCTCTATTTTGAGTGGGCTGAACATAAAAACACTGACCTTTGTAAAAAATGCATTGGTTTATTTCTGTACAACAGATCAAAGATTCTGGAAAGAAAGAGCCACAGTTGAATAGCGTGATCAAAAATCTAAGTTAGATAAAAGTCTAAAGCAAGAATGAACAGATGTGATCAATCAATGGTCTTATTAACTGTGTAACCAATGCATGAATAGACTTGGAGAACATATCAGGGGGTCATTTTTAGCTTTTTTCCTGGTGTGATTTATATCATAGTCTAGTTTTTGACAGTATGAGAATAAATCAGCGCTTATATGGCTGCTCACCTGTTTCATGGGGTATAATGTGTATCCTTGATGACACCTCCAAGCTGATATAGGGAGTCTTATAGGCCATGCAATGCTCCCTAGGGAAAAATGCAAGGAAGCTCTCCTCTAGAAGAAAATAAGGTAGCATCCCTTTAAGACAGTGCTTTATCCCTTAAAGGGGTGCTCCGCCCCTAGACATCTTATCCCCTATCGAAAGGATAGGGGATAAGATGTCAGATCGCAGGGGTCCCGCCACTGGGGACCCCCAGGATCTTGGCTGCAGCACCCACCTGTTGCGGCTTCCAGCAGCGCTGGAGGCTCTCATCCTAACGCCTTGCGACTATGGTGACGGGAGATCATAATGTCACGACACTGCCCCCGTGTGACATCACACCCTGCCCCCCTCTGATGGCTGTCACGCCCCCTCCCATAGACTTGCATTGAGGGGCGGGGCGTGATGTCACACAGGGACGAAGTCGTGAAGTCACAATCTCACGTCACCGTGGTCGGGAGCCGAAGCCTCCAGCGTTTCCGGAAGCCGCAACAGGTGAGTGCTGCAGCCGAGATCCCGGGGGTCCCCAGCGGCGGGACCCCCGCGATCTGACATCTTGTCCCTTTTCCTTTGGATAGAGGATAAGATGTCTAGGGGCGGAGTACCCCTTTAAGAAATCTTGAACTATGACTAGTGATTATAAAGCCAAGCATGCCTGTTCTCCAAAAAGATCTCCCTTTTGGAAAACATTCTAGTTTGGCTAAAAATCCTTGATCACATTTCAATGGAATATAAGAGGGGTGGGCATTCCTTAAATAAAGGAATGTGACAGTGAAGAGCAACTTTGGTGTGATCAAGTGTAGTAGAAGCATCAAATTGTACAAATGTCGAGGAAAGATTAAGTTGTGCGACCAAAGTCACTCCATTGCTGCACCGATTAATCGATATTATCGGTAAAAATCGATAACGGGATTCCTTGTCGACGAATCCTGTCAACGATTAATCGGGCTCCAATTCGTTGTTAAGCAAAAAAAACAACAACGCCGGTGTTGTGACACTTGTAACTAATTTTTTGGGTCAGCGCTGCAATTCTTGGGGTGGCAGTCCCCTCTGTTGGAAGCGGGTTAGGGTCGGGAGGAGGCCTGCTGCTCCATTACAAGACAGCATGAATATAACTTCACAACAACTGTGGGATAAGTAAGGAAAATGACCTTCTCTTAGATCGCATTATGCCATAACTGATGGTGCCTGGTACGGAGGTGACAGTTTCGCTTTAAATGCTAACTTAGTGTTTCCCAACCAAGGTACTTTTGGCTGTCGTGGCATGCTGGGAGTTGTAGTGTAGCAACAGCAGGAGGCACCCTGGTTGGGAAACACTGTGCCAAGTAATAATAGGGGTGCGGGGAAAACCTTGTTCACTTGTTTTTACATGCCTACTGTACATATTTTTTTTAAAGTAAAGCCCCAAAAAAACCTTTTTAGGTCATTTTGCTGTTTTTCCCCGATTGTTCCATTAATTGATTACTTTATCAGCAACAAATTGAGGGCAATTAATCGTTTGTTGCAGCTCTACTCTGTTGTGCAAGTCTAAGCCTATATTCCTGTTACATTTGTGCTGTCCATTCATCATATACCCCAGGAATGCCCCAGATGTTTATGCAGTACATGTATATGTATATAATGGGCACAGATCTCCTAAGTTTTTCAATAAAGAGTTCCCAAAACATAAATATATATATATATATATATATATATATATATATTTGTAAATAAATACATATGAACATTGTACTGCACTTATATTTCTTTTTACAATATGAGTCAATGAGCAACATATGCAGCTCTATAACAGATAAATGAGTCCGGGCCACACATTTAGAGTGTAAGTAAACTTAAAGATGTCCATTGGA
Source organism: Hyla sarda (assembly GCF_029499605.1). Classification (NCBI taxonomy): domain Eukaryota; kingdom Metazoa; phylum Chordata; class Amphibia; order Anura; family Hylidae; genus Hyla; species Hyla sarda. The sequence goes on along the minus strand of NC_079189.1, from coordinate 181,417,237 downwards.
CAAAAGCTTATCACCGATCCTAGGGATAGGGGATATGTAGCGGATCACAGGGGGGGGGTTCAACCGCTGGAGCCCCTCGCAATCTCCCATTTGGGGCCCCGCCTCGGCTCTGCTTCACTAAAGTGTGTCTCATACCCAGCAGGAAGCTGTTCGAAACACTCCATTCATCCTTATGGGAGAGGCAGAGACACTGAGTTTGCGTGTTTCCGCCTTTCCCATAGAAATTAATGGAGAGAGCGTTTTTTGACCAGCTAACGTGCTGGGTGCAAACCACCATCAGAGCAGCAGAGCGGGGGCTGAGCTGGGACCCCATGCGGGAGATAGCAGGGGGTCCCAGCAGTCGGACCCCCCCACGATCAGCTACTTCTCCCCTATCCTGTCCTGCGGAATACGTTTTTGCCCACTGGATATGTTCTTTCAACCTGTTTTTAAGTAGAGCCTGGAATATACACAAATATGCTAAAATATCATTTTCACAATCTGCTTCTGTTTTTAACAAGGAAACGTAAATCTTTAATAGATATGCGGGGGGGGGGGGGCATGTTTTTCCATACCATTGATATCTATAATTGGAATAGCAATAATAATAGTACTAAATTGTTACCTCCTCTCAATAGGAACAAAGCTGTATGATATCGTGCCTCCTCTGTAACCATAAAATGCCATGAGTAGCAAAAAATATTGTCATCCAAGTAAAGTTGGGAAAGCATGAAATGTGAAGTAAATCTGCATAGTTTTAGACTATTTTGAAGTAATTTCAGTTCTGAACATCATTTAATTGAGAACATAACATTTCTGAAGTTGAACTATGATTCATAGCCTTGATGGGAAATATGACAATGAAATGATGCTTCAGTCTCTGAAAACAGGGTGAATAGCTGTTGTTCAACCATCGCTTGCCAACAAGTGGCTACATTCTGGCTGTAGATCAATTAATAGCCAAGTGTTTACCAGAACGACTTACATGGAGCGCTTGTTACACATTCACAGGAGGGTCAGCAGTAAAATGCTCCTATTATGATCAGAACAAACTGTCCTAAGAGAGCAGGCCCCGTTTCTATGCTTGTAACCCGAGGGTAAAAGAAAACAGAATACAAAGAACAGCTGATATAGTCAGTCTCTGGGGTGCAAGGCAGTTCACCAATGATAAAATATGTGTAAAAAGACAGCTTTGTCCCTAGGAATGGTATCTTTGACAACATGCACAGAAACGAGAAACACAAACTTGGTTGCCAAGATTTTTCCCCGGATAAAATGTAATGCCATGTTCTACACATCTAGACGTATGGATAGAATAGTAGCACACTGTGTCTCAGTTTTGTGAACGAGACCTTATTGAGTAGATTTTTCCAGCTTTTGAATTGGGTATGGCTACATGACAGTATAGATAGGCTGATTTTTGTTTAACACTTCCATTGCGGTCTCTGATGTGTTTAGGACAAAAGTATCTCCAGTAGAATATAAAATACATCTATCAAACAACATTTGGTGGATTAGTATCATGGTCTTCTGAGTTGGTTTACAGTGGAAAAAAATGGGCTAACAAATATTTGGTTCCCATAGAGATCAATGACTACCTTAATGGGACTATTTTTGGCCTGATGGTCACCCATAACTGCAAGGAAAAGAGCAGAGGTGAGAAACATGCTACATCCCAAATAAGTACACTATGAGTGTTGATGCTGCACAAGTAATTCTAAATCTATACCATTCTAATTTTAAAGACCTGCAAGAAAATGTTGATGTAAATGGTCTATTGTTAACCCCTTAAAGGGGTACTCCGCCCCAGGACATCTTATCCCCTATCCAAAGGATGGGGGATAAGATGTCAGATCGCGGGGGTCCCGCCACTGGGGTTCCACGGGATCTCAGCAGCAGCACCCCGCTGTTATTACTGCACAGAGCAAACTCGCTCTGTGTGTAATGATGGGCGATACAGGGGCCGGAGCATCATGACGTCATGGATCCGCCCCCTCATGACGGCACGAGGGGGCGGAGCCGTGACGTCACGATGCTCCGGCCCCTATATGAAGGCTTGTTTTTTGTGTGACCAGTTGCACTTTGTAATGACATCACCAATTTTACCCTAAAATGTATGGTAAACCCCCCCCCCCCCCCACATTTTTTTTTGTGTAAGGAAATTTTAACGAAAATCATAATTTAGCAAATTGGGGGGGGGGGGTTGTTTTCACGCTGTACACTTTATGGTAAAAATTACATGTTTTCTTTATTCTCTGGGTCAATACGATTAAAATTATACCCATGGTTGCATACATTTCTTTAAAAAAATCTCAAACTTTTTTTTTCAAAATCAGTATGTATTAAATTGCCCTATTTTGACCACCTCTAACTTTCTTATTTTTCCGTATAAAGGGATGTGTAAAGGGATGTGAGGGCTAATTTTTTGCACCATGATCTGTAGTTTGTTTTAGTACCACGTTTGCGCATATGTGACTTTTTGATCGCTTTTTATTACATTTTGTTGCAGTTTAATGTGACAAAAAAGCTGAAATTTGGGACTTTTTTAAATTTATGTTCCCGCCATTCGCCGTAGGGGATCATTACATTATATTTTTATAGTTCAGACATTTACGCATGCAGCGATACCAAATAGGTTTATTATTTATCATTTTTTTTATGCTTTTGTGTATTAATTTGGGGAAAAGGGTTGATTAAAAACTTTATTGGGGGAGGGGCTTTTTCAAATTTGTTTCCACCTTTTTTTTTCAACTTTTTTTTTTTACGTTCTTTTATACTTTTATAGTCCCCATAGGGAACTATTTATAGCAATCATTAGATTGCTAATACTGTTCAGTGCTATGCATAGGGCATAGCACTGATCAGTATTATTGGTGATCTTTTGCTCTGGTCTGCTAGAAGGCATATCAGTGCAGAAGACCCCGGGAGACGGATGGAGGCAGGTGAGGGGACCTCCGTCCTCCATCTTGGCTGACCTGATCCTCGCAGCAGTGCCGCAAGGGGGCATAACTGCCAGTGTAGCAGGCAAAGTGGCTGTCATAGGCCAAGCAGCTACAGAGGACCAACTTTCTATTAAAAAGCTATCACAAGATTAAAACGTATCCACTATCTGACCATTGGGGATCAGACTACTTAGACCTTCCCCAATCATGAGAATGGGGGGACTCTTGTCTACTAATAAATAAATAGAGTAAGTAGAGCGCAGCATGCAAGCATACTGCTTCATTCACTTACTATGAGACTGCTGAAGACAACCGACTGCTGTACTCCTTACCTTTTGCAATTCCATAGAGTGAAAACAAGAGTGGTGGAGTATGTGCAATGCCTCTCCATTCACTCTGGGGACAACGGAGTCCTGTTCTAGTGGTCAGCCCTTTAATGTTCAGATCTTATTATTACTTGTACTGTGTATTGGAATAACACCTTCAAAGGAGCACCTGAGGTGCAAGCCGAGTATAGTAAAATGCATAATATATATCTAATACATGGCAGAATAAGGTCTGTAAGCAGAACTCTGCATTTCCTCTCATAGCAAAAATTCGGAGCCTGTTTTTTTTTTATGTCTGAGCCTATTGCCATGGTTACTGTATTCATGGCAATAAACATTTGTTCTTTATAATACAGTTTCTTATTATTAATGGCCAACCAGACACTCAAAAACAGCAATGGGGAAAACAACGAGCACCAAAAGTTAACCTTTACATTGTACTGTCTGCACTGTCGCCACGTTCAACCTGAAGCTGTTATCCATAAGAATGCTGCTGGTGACCTTGGTGAATGACCAGAACTTCTCAGTGTTTTCCCTCACGTCAGATCGCTATGTCACTTTGGCTTTTACAGCCCTTTCTACGCTTATTTTTCCGAACATTATTTCTTGCTAATATAATTCTGATTTATTCCAACAATCAATTAAGGATGCCCTTGATAGAGGTTTTCTTCAGGAACTTTCATAAGATCAGCTACTCGTGTGGTGAGCTTTCCCAATCCACAAAATGAAGACATTATTGCTTATCATAGCTACCCTAATGTAAGGCTTTGATCCAACACTGCCAGTTGTGGTGCAATATGTTTGTCATTTTTTTGTAACCACAATCATATCCAATAGGAAACAGCTATTAATCTGTCCAGTGCAATCTTAGTAGCTAAGTCTGTTTCAAATAAAGTGTTTCTAGAAATGTCTTTTACCTCTCCAGCTTGCCCAAACCTCTGTTCCTGCCATTTGGGGTGCCCACCTCCTTAAAGGGGTACTCCGCCCCTGGCATCTTATCCCCTATCCAAAGGATAGGGGATAAGATGTTAGATCGCAATGGTCCCGCTGCTGGGGACCCCTGGGCTCGCCGCTGCGGCACCGCGCTATCATTACAGCACAGAGCGAGTTCGCTCTGTGCCTAATGACGGGCGATACAGGGGCCGGAGCAGCGTGATGTCATGGCTCCGCCCCTCATGACATCACGGCCCGTCCCCTTAATGCAAGTCTATGGCAGGGGGAGTGATGACCGCCACGCCCCCTCCCATAGACTTGTATTGACGGGGGCGGGCTGTGACGTCACGAGGGGCGGAGCCGTGACGTAACGATGCTCCGGCCCCTGTATTGCCCGTCATTACGTGCAGAGCGATCTCGCTCTGCGCAGTAATGATAGCGGGGTGCCGCAGCGGCGATCCCCAGGGTCCCCAGCAGCGGATAGGGGATAAGATGTCTAGGGGCGGAGTACCCCTTTAATAGGATAGCCCCAACCACAGTGCCAGTGCCTACTCTACTAAAAAGGGCAAGACATAGCTATGTCTAATACAAATAATCAAAAAACATTGTGTCAAGGAAGCAGGCCGGGACACAATGGGTTAACAAGCATTAACTGGAAACAAAACAAAGAGAATAAACAAATAGACAGATAAAAAGAAGTAAAGAGGCCAAGACAAAAGACTTAGAGGGACATTTATCAATGTTTGCTTATGTTTGACAGCACAAGACACCTAGGTACCTTTGAGCATCTGGAGGGAACTGTATGATGCTGGAAACCTATGGTTCAATACTCCTTTAAGGAAAGGCTTTGGACATTATACTATTGCCTACAAAACCAGACCCTTTGCTCTCCAAGCCACCTCTCCCACTGTATATGTATTGGAGAAAGCCAAAACCCTCTTATAAGGGGACAATATTTTCAACTTCTTAAATCATGACATTAACTTTGTAAATCAGATGTATAAGAATATGCCAGTAAGATGTAGTGTTTGCTTTCTAAATATGAAGAACTCCCTTCAGACTCTTTTTAGCAGTCTTGACAATGCATATACATGATACTATTGCAACATCATGGGAACAGAACATTCATGTTTTTAATGTCAAGTATAATTCCTGGAACTAGCAAACCATGAAATAGCTGGAAGAATGCATGCCGTCTAGTTCCATCATTTATTAGTGGTTGACCTGGTGAGGGGTTGGCACTTGTCTTATGCCAAATGTAATTTTACAGGGGACAATCAGAACAGAAAATTGGCGACATTTATGATTATTAGCCACTAAAACAATGTTCTGACTGGTTTGGATAACTCACACCGCCTTAGCGAAAGACTTCATGAGTGTGCCCACCTCTCCATTAGAATTTAAGGCTAAAGCCTCCAAAATCTCAATATCAATCTCAACCTGCTGAAAAAAAACCACATTGGAGATCTTGAGTCTATTTTAAGTTATAGACTTCTATGGCATTTTATAAGAGAAAGATGAAACATTTTCTTTAAAAATGGAAAAGTCCTAAATGATAATAAATAGATTGCCAGTTCTGAGCCATACAAGTGAAAAGAAGCACCCTAGCCAAGCTAGCGGAACTAATGTCAGATACTTAGGCTCCCTATTGATGTGCAGGGAGGTAGAAAAGAAACTGCTGAGACCATGTGAGCAGGCAGGAGTGTTGACAGGGGCTGTCAGAAGGAAATATTATCCTCAAAGATGAAGTGGTAAGCATGGTTAACCACTTCCTGCCTTCCCAGGATGATTTGTATTAGTCATATGCACTGGAAAGCCCTTCTGAGGCTAGGTTCTTACCACACATGGCCCTGAAACCTGACAATATGCACTTGAGACCAGTTAATGTATTCATTCAAGAAAGCCTCCAAACGTGCACAATGCAATTTGATGTATTTGTTTTTCTGTTTAAAAGGCAAATTATATTTCACTTTTTTTTCCGTCAGATGGATCCAAATGTATATTGTGCAAGGGTAGATTAAATACATAGCCACTTTAATTTAAATGGGCACTGTCACCAACTTTATTTTTTGATATGTTGTAGTACTTATGTACTACAACATATCTCTAATATACTTTTATTTTATTTTTTTTTTCATTAAAAAGGTTTGATCCGGCCACTGAAAAAGGACTGATTTTGGAGTGGCAATCAGTCCTTTTCAGTTAGGCTGCACTCGCTCCCTGCCTGTCAATCAGACAGGCGGGAGCGAGCGCATTGGATCCCCGGCCACTGGCAGGGAGGCCACTCCTCCCGCACATCGCCGCCTCGTTGCCGCCGCTGTCCCTGCACGCCCGCTGCCAGACTCTGCAGTAACTGCAAGTGCAATGAGGGAACGGGGTATGCAGGGCGGGGGGGGGGGGGGATGTTGGTGGGGGAGGAGTGAACGGGCTAGTGCCATAGCTGGGGGGGGGGGGGGGGAACGGACTACAAAAAAATATATATAGGATGGTGGGAGCTACCCTTTAATATAAAGAAAAAAAGTGTAATATCTAGCAGTGATGCCAGTAGGAATGGCATCTTAATGTTTAGTGTATAGCATGTGACCACTGAAACCATTGACTGCATCACTGCTAAAATGTAAATAAAGACTGGGACTGGAGCGATGGGGGATTGAACAGGTGAATAATGTCATATTCAGTTCAGTATAAACAATGACCATACGAAAAACCAAAGCTTCTCTCCAAAGTGCCTGTAGTACGGATTCCCCACATAATCATTTCAATGAGAAATCTTTGCATTAACAGGTCTTCTTTTAGAATGTATCGACTTGCAGCACAGTATACTGTCACTGTTGCCAGGAGACAATACTACCAGATTTTTAGGAGTCAATAGGAGGAAATAACTTGACCTTCATTCCTCGGAGCTAACAGCACCTACAGAGACTGTCCATGAATTACATGGATGGTCCATTGACTGTTGAGGGTTCTCACAGCTTATTGTCTAGGGATCCTTGTAACAAAAATGGTCTGCAAAAGGAAGTCAACCCCTTTAAACATTATATTAAGGGATTGCATTTTTATCAATTGCCTGATATATTTCTCCTATCCTTATGACTCCATTTAGAAGAGGAAGCAGTTTAAGCTAGGATGCCTGCACAAAGCATGAATACACTGCAGATTTTTAGCTACGAATTTGCTTGGAAAAAGCGCAAAATCTACCCAGTAAGTATCCAGTGGTGTAGATTTTAAATCAGCAGCGTTCCATTTTATGTTGCAGATCCACCACAGCTTCAGGGTACGTTCACACGCAAGTAGTTAGCAACGTGTTTCCCGCTGCGGGAATCCTGCTGCGAGTTACGCAACCATTGATTTAAATGGGCCCACAGACAGTCCGCAATAGTGTCAGCTTTGTGGACTGTCCGCAGACCCATTCAAATGAATGGTAACCTAACTCGAAGTGGGTTTCCCGCAGCGGGAAACCCGTTGCTAGTTAATAGCGTGTGAACGCACCCTTATTGAGGTTTTTTCCATTCTCTGCAGAGGGGAAGTCACAATCCGCGCTAAATCCAGTGGATCCACAGCAAAATAAGCAATTCAGAGGGGTACTCCACCCACAGACATCTTATCCTATCCTATCCAGGATAGAGGATAAGATGTCTGACTGCCGCAGGGACCCCCGCAACCTCCTAGTACAGTCACCCCACCCTCCATTCATGTCAATGGGAGGGGCGTGATGGCTGTCACACCCCCTCCCATAGACATGAATGGAGGGGGCATGGCGTGACATCACGAGGGGGCGTGGCATCATGTCTCTGGCCGCAGAAACCCAGCATTCTAAACATACTGTTTAGAATGCTGGGTGCTGCACGGGTGCTGCACAGAGATTGCGGGGTGTCCCAGCAGCAGGACCCTCACAATCAGACATCTTATCCTCTATCCTTTTAATTATCAATTTACATTAATATTAAAGTGTACCTAAACATTCAAACAATGCTGCTGACACCTCCACCGATTAAGAAGGAAGGAACAGAAGTGCTTCTTGTCCCTTCATTGTTTGAAGGTTTAGGACCACTTTAACATTTCCGCACTGTAACCTGCAGTAGCAAAATTCATACAAATATTTGCACTACAAAGTGAGAATTAGATGCTGCAAATTTACCTACTGAAAATAAATAGCCTTTCCGTCCTATGAGCAGGCACCATTATAGAGCAGGGCAGGGCAAGCCTCTCTATCTCTATGCCATAGAGAAAATATAAGTTTCTCTAGAGAAGGTTTAAATCCTGTTGACAGCAGCTTCAAGAAAGTGTAAGGAATAATTTGCTTGAGGTGGTCCTGCTACTAATATCACTTCAACTCTTGGTTTTTAATGGGAGGCTGTCACTAGTGATAAGGGAGCTTGTCAATTGTGATAAGGGAGCCAGTCACTAGTTATAAGGGAGCCTGTCAGTGTTTCATGCTGCCCGTGAAAACACGGACAGTCACCCTTACCACACTGATCTCTGAATCACTATGAATGCCCATGCCGTGTCAGGATTACCATGGCCAGCGTAAATGACTCTATATGTAAGAAAATAAAAAGGGACAACAATGCAATATTACTGCAACTGACAGGTAAAACGTTAAATGTCGCTGGCTTTGTCCAGTGATTGACCGGCCTGGTGGCAACCCTAAATACAGGGCTTCGAGCTAAATCATGTCTATTCACCAAGCAACAAAATAGTTAAAGACACACACATTATAGGTTCTGTACAAGATGAAGGGTAAAAACTTGCTTCAAGTGGTAAATTAGAATTGTGCAGCCATCGTTTTATATAGTGGTATACAAATCCATTACTACTATATTCGAAATCTATGTAAATCAAATCCCAAATACAGCTGTGTGAACAAAGCCAGAGGGTGTGCTTAAACATTGCTATTTTGGTGTAGTTCTAGAATATTAGATATTATACATACGTAGCAGCTGTTACCTGAACTAAGATCTACATGAACTATGCAAAAAGAGCAAGGCACCAAAGAATCTTTCTACATGTTAACAGCGTAAGGCACCTTACGTTCATTTGGCACATCTGTAGATAAGTTAGTTAATAAATAAGGATGTAAGTTACATCTGCTTATTTAAGAATATGTCATTATTTATATGCGGCTGGCACAGTCTTACCAGGCCTCACATAGAATAGTTCCATCAATCACTTGCACACATTATTGAGTCTTCCTTGCTTCACTAATTAGAAAGTGTTCCTCTCTATAAAGTCCCGCTGACTGTGCAGCTAGAGGAAGCTATTACTACAAAAGTAATGAAGAGTGATGACAAGTGAACCAACCGGAAAACATCAGAAAACACCTACCAATCATCAATATACAATATTAATATTATAAGGATGTTATCTGGATATGCATATCCACTGTGGTAATACTGCAATTCCTCCACTAGATGCAATGGTACATAAAACATGTGCACTACCACTTGAGCATCATAGCACAATAAAAAACATCAACACTCTACCATTTTAATGGTCAAACCAAGAAGCTTTAATTAAAGTAGAAAGTTTGCATACAGATATGAGTACAAACCACGGAAATAAGGTCAACAAGACCAAACAAGTCAGAAACAATGTGCACAGATCAAAGCACAATGTTCCAAACAATAGCAAGTAATGATAATCATACAAGCAGAAGAATGGTTAATACAAAAATACAAAAAGCAGGCTGACCACCCCCATACATTAAGAGAAGACACTCCCCATTAATAAAAACTCTACAATTTTATTTTGTAAATTTTCCAAATATCCAGAAATCATTGAAATGACTTTTATCATAACCCGATCTAAATTATACATATCCAGTAAAACCTTTCCAAAGATCACATTTTTTGAGAATACTACCCCCTTATCCAGACCTGATTTCAGGTGATGTTTTTTAGTCCACTATACCATATACATAGTAGATGTTTTCTTTGAGAAGACCACTTTAATAGAAGACCTCTTTTCTATCCAATTTTGGGTGGTCTTCTCAAAAAGGTATACCAACTTCAGAAGATATGAAGAAAGAACGGAACACATATCATGTTGAAGATAACTTCATTCCTTTATTGCTTCAAATCGGGGTGTGCGGTAAGAGGGTAGGGAGGGTGGACGGGTGCTTCAGGGGAACCTCGGGCAACGGTCCGTATCACGCTGGAATGCGCTTCATCAGGCCCAGAGGGCCTGATGAAGCGCATTCCAGCGTGATACGGACCATTGCCCGAGGTTCCCCTGAAGCACCCGTCCACCCTCTTACCGCACACCCCGATTTGAAGCAATAAAGGAATGAAGTTATCTTCAACATGATATGTGCTCCGTTCTTTCTTCATATCTTCTGAAGTTGGTATATCTGCACAAACTATTTTATACGTGAGCACTACTGAATATAAGGGGTAGTACGTGAATACAGGTGCAGAAGTCCTGAAAGTCAAGTGCAGCACTGTTTTATCTGGCAGTGCCAGTATATACACCTCTTTGCAGTGTGGCTTCTCAAAAAGGTCTCACTGTAACCATAACAGCACATCTGGGGGAAAAAAATTATAAGTCTTTGGCATATATCCAATCATGAACAATCAATAGAAACCCATCACATTTTAAGCCAAAATTGAAGATCAAAAATATAAAAATTGTTGTAAATGATCATTCAGTTGAATTGTGCTGCAAGGTTTTGGGTTCTTAATGCGCATTTACTGCCATATCGATCACTGAGTCAACTACCAAGCCTATAAAATCTAGAGATATGGTGTTGTTTATGAGACAAATGCGGACACTGAAGTAAGACTGCCGGTGACAACAATATCTAAGTGTTTGTTGTGTTTGGTCATAACTGTCTATGTCTAGCTTAGCTTATTGACTAGCACATAAATGTAGAGTAGGTGCAATGCTGCCTAGAAGAAAGATCTGCCCTTATTTTCAACCCCTTTTAAATGTCCTATTGATTGGGTAGAGAATTACTAATCTGAGGCCGTGTGCTAGCTTGTAAATGTGTCACTCATAGGAACCTTTACAAGCCTTGACTAAGGATCAAAGGATCATTTTGTCTCTGTGCTACAAGATCACATTTTGGTTTGTGCTAGTTTCCAATAATTTCCTCCCTATATAATGTATGGATACATTCACACGTAGAAGATTTGTGGCAGAAATTTCAGGAACAAATCTGCCATGTGTAAATATACCCTGGAGGCTCCCCATCCCCCTTGTATACAGAAAAGTCTAGCCTTTTCGAGCCTGCATCTTACCTTTATTATAGAGTGTACAATGAAAAGGTAATGCTATATCCTGGCAACCATTAGATGATATTTCTTTACAGATCCAATAAAATCACATATTCCATTTTGGTCAGTTATAATGTCTAATAATATACAGAGAAACCTCCTCAAATCTTTGAGAAGACCCCCTTATCTAGACCAGATTTTTTAGTTCACCATTTATTACGTACACTGGCCATCTTCTTTGAGAGGCCAACTTCCCTAGAACACCACAATATTTTGGGTGGTCACCTTATAGAGGTTCCATAAGGGACTGCAAAGTGTAAGAGAACAGATGTCTAGCATCCGCATCTGTGCATCCTCCAGCCACAGACTCCTAAGTGACTGGGTGTGGCTATAGTACACCGTATTACATTGTGTACTTTACCCAAGAAAAGGATGAAATTCTACTGGGTATCTGCATGGTTAATATTGATCATTGGTAAATTGTGTGTTTATGTTCTATATGGTTCTACCTATTAATTACATACAGGCGAAAGGTACAGATGTAGCATGATTCCAAATTCTATGAAAAATCATCACACATAACACTTCTCGAATAACATTCTCCAAATAGTGAAATTCGGCTTTTCTAAACCTGACAGACTCTGTCTGCTACATCATCAACCAACTTACACCAGAAGTTGCGATACAAAATAGTGACATTTTATAGACAAATCCTAGCTGAACAAGCAGCTAAATAGCAAAAACATATCACTGGGCTACAGCAAGGAGTTGTTAACCTCCGTGTACCAACCAAGCCACACACAATAATACTCAGCATCTGGGATTTATAAAGGTAAACAGTGGCGAGCTCAAGCCTTGGTTACATCCTCAGCTCACTTGTCACAACAAGCGAAGATAGCAAGCTCTGCTTCCCCGACACGCCTTATAGAGCTGCCCTGCATGCATCCCAGGGAAGCATGCTTCTACAGATGGCCCTTTAAATCCAGATCTTACCTTCCTGGGTCTTTTCCTCCTTAAGTTGGTGCCGTTATGCTTCTCCCCTCCATCCGTTTTAGGAACACTTTCCTCGTTCATCATTTTAAACCAGTTCCCCAAGCAAAGAGTGTTGCCATTAAAGCCTCTTCACAGCACGGACCACTGTGTCACTGACTAGAACGGAGACTGGGGAGGGGGGAATAGGAGGAGAAGCAGCGCGACGTTGCCATGGCAGCGGCTGCCACAAATGTTTATCTGCTTGCATTGTTAAATCTGATTCAACCAATTACCGACAGGATCTGCTCCTTCACAAAGGAGGAAAGCTCAGAGCTGAGAAAGAAACACCAAGGAGGACTCAGCAGAGTTACAGATGCTTTCATTGTATTCCCCCAGTGCACACACAGAGAACCACTAGGAACTTGCTACTATTTTCGTACCTATACTATTTACCAGAAACATTTATTAATATAAGCGAAACTTGGACAAATCGTCCTTCCAAGGTAAATATTTACACAACACAACATCAGCTGTATCTTATAAAAATGGTTTCATTTGAAAATTCTTTATTTTTTGTTTGTAAATATTTATAAATGATCACATATAGAACAGAAAAAACTATAAAAAGAGTCCTCTACATGGGGGGAAATATAATACATGACTAGACATAACAATCGGGGGACCTGATTTATCAATAGGGATCTCAGTCTGTTCTTCTTTACTTTAGACATAATAGGTTTTAGATGAATATATAACTTTAAAAGATACCGTACGCTGAGATTACGGGTGCTGTCAGGAAGGATGGAAGATTTACAAAGCAACTCAATAAGACAGAAGGACGGATCAGTTACAGAGAGATAACAGATAGGTGATGGATAGATAGACAGGTAGACAGACAGATAGATAATAGATTAGATAGATGCATAGATAGATATATCGATAAATAAAATGAATGGATAGAAAGATAGATAGATCGATAGACAGATAGATAGAGACAGATAGAGACAGACAGATAATAGATTAGATAGATAGATAGATAGATAGACAGGCAGTGAGTTTCCAGTATACAAGTCAGGTTTCAATTTTAAGTTGGACATATAATAGAATGCTAAAAATGCTTTTTTTAGGCCTGGTAATAGTAAAACAAGCACGCCAACACCCATGTAATCACATAAAGAACTGTTTCAACAACACATTGGCCCAGATTTATCAATCTGTTTTAGACAAAAAACTGTCTAATTTGCCCATAGGAACCAATCACTTTCATTTCTCAGATTGCTCTGGTAAAGTGAGTTGTGATTGGATGCTATGGGAATATTAGACAATTTTTGTCTAAGATTGATAATTCTGGGCCAATGTGGTCAGTTTCCTTTGTTTAATTCATAATATCATCACTGAATGAAACTTGATCATCCAGTTCAAAAGGAGTTGTACATAATTTACGGAGTTGGGGCTTTCCTACTCTGGACCAAACAGCTGTGGATAGGCCATCAAAAATGTTCTATGTAAAACCCCTTTAGGGTACGTTCACACGTACAGGATCTGCTGCATATTTCGTGCAGCTGATTTTGCTATCCATTAACTTCAATAGGTAGAAAATAAGCTGCAGAAAATATGCAGCAGATCCTGTATATGTGAACATTGGTGCGTTATGCGCTCTGGCCGCACATGCTGGCCGTGAGCGCATGGTCCCGTTACCAGCTGCTGCTGGTGGGGCTGGGATTCGCATCGCGGGACGTGCCCGCATGCGAATCCCAGTCCATCAGTCACCGGGGGCTTCTACTGCCCCCGCCTTTGCCTCTCTGCTCCGGAGCTTTAAGATTTAAAGGGCCAGTGCGCCCATTAGTGTAGTACACCCGTGGCTCATTGAAATATTCCTCCTCCTCCCACACTTCCTTGCCGTATCTTTGTTGCCTATTGCCTGAGAGAAAGCATTCCTGAGAGCTGCCTTGCCGTGTATCTGATCCTTTGCTCTGTGACCTGACCTTGCTCCTCTGCCGCCTGCCTACTGACTTCCTGCTACGTCCTGACTGAGCTACTGTGCCACCTGGCCTGACCTTCTGCTATCCTGACTATGAGCGGCCTTATCCCTCCTGTGCCTCTCATCTCCTAAGCCGCCTGTGTGGTCGAGTCGTGCCAGGGGTAGAGACCTGGGTGCCGCTCTGGTGAAAACCAGCGGCACCTTAGACTCCGCTCCCTGGTACGGTCCAAGTCATCTACCACACAGGTCCAGCGGATCCACATTTACCGGTGTTCCTGTCTTCTGAAACGTGAGTGTTACAAATGTACCCTTAAGGTAGGGTCACATGGACGGATCTGCATTGTATTTTACACTGTGGATCCACCAACGATGGAGCTTAAAGTGTGCCCCCAGCTGTGCCAGCCCGTAGCAGCAATCTGCCGCTACAAGCAGACACACTGCGATGTGCGGGTTGTAGTAGCGCACATGCACGGTATACTCGCACACATCGCAGCCAGTCCCCCTGCTCCCTGAGCTAGGCTGAGAGCAGCCGCAATGTGTGCGAGTATACTGCGCATGCATGCGGCGACTCACACATTGCAGTTTGTCTGCTGGCACAGCTGGGGGCACACTGTAGGGTCCATCGTTGGCGGATCCGTCCTTGTGACCCTACCCTTAGGGTGTATTCAACAGGTACACACTTCAGTTTTTCACCATGAAAAACTGCAGATTCATAGCTCTACCTCTCTCCTATGTAACTGAAAGCCTGGCCCTATCTAGTCAAAGATAATATCCAGACACACCTGCTGGTGTGCTAAGAACCCAATGGCCATTGAAAGATGTAAAGAAAAACTAAACGTGTCAGTCTCTACCTTTGACTAGGTTTTAGCCTTTTATGGTTGTCTCTCCGGTTAGTGGTCACCATGAAGGCAAGGGCAGGAAATCAAGGCCAGAGTGATAAATTACTGGGGAGTCAGAGATAGAGGTGGTACCCCATGGGTCCATCACTTAGGCAGAGACTGTATTGTATTCTCATGCCCGCAGATTCTCTTGGCAATATTGTTCGTTATTAAACATTAAAGATATGGCCAGTTTGGCCAATGTTAGATTTACTGTTTTTTTTTAAGTATTCCTCAGTTATATATTAGGTAATGCTTAGCTAGGCCTACCTATTTTATTTTTTATAATATTCCAAAACCATAGCCAGGTGTTTTCTGGGGAAAAATGTTGGTCTATCCAAAGGATATGCCACCAATAGCTGACTGGCAGGACAATCTGCACCTCTGCTGATCAGCTTATTGGCACAGTTGCAGCACCCACATGTAAACAATATATGGGAGCTGTAAGTTGTGTAGTGGTAGTGCCAGGTTACATCAGCAAAGCTCCCATTCACTTCTTTGTAAGATGCGCTGCAGTAACCTAGCCCCTCCACTACACTATCATATGACAATTGATATTACATTGATATTCCTCTCACTAATTGGGGTCTCTTTCCATTTTCCACCCTTTGAACACATTTTTGGGTGATTTACAAAAAAGGGCTTTTAGGAGTTACTTCTGAAGAACGAAAACTGTTGTCTATCACAACCGCTCCTGGTAAAAGCTTCCCTCTTTATTAAACCTTTTACATGATCAAATCAAGACAGGTGGACACATAGACAGTGACATGTTTCAGTTGGAGATCCCATCCTTGGTCAGACATTTGAATATGACTAAGATTGGGATCTCCAAATGTCATTGACTACGTGTCCACCTGTCTTGATGTGATCGTGTAGAAGATACAATAAAGAGTGAAACTTTTTTCTTCTTCAGTGTCGTAGGGTGTCTTTCCACGCCAGTTAGTGCTGTACCTGGTGTTTTGGGATGAGGTAATCTAGATCCTTTGGGGAATATTTCACAAAACCTGTCCAAAGGAAAAGTTGCTGAATTGCCCATGGTAACCAATCAAATTGCTTCTTTCCTTTTTCAGAGGCCTTTACGAAAATGAAAGAGGCAATCTGATTGGTTGCTATGGGCAACTGGTCAACTTTTGCTATGGACAGGTTTTGATAAATCCCCCCCTTTGTTGTCATTTACTTTTTATGAAAGTTTCTTTTTATATACACAATACCAAGGTATATGAATTCTAAATTTTATAGATTTTTAAGCTCTATATTTACTACATATTTCATTCCACACCTCGCAAGCTAGCTTGCCTGCATTGTCACAGTCATTTATAGATTTAGGTCTAGTCTTAACATATTTCTCTTAGACAGGTATAAGCCTACACTGCACTTAACATTACACAATAAGCCGCTAACTGTGGGTGTTAAGTGATTTAACAAGTAAATTGTACGCAGCAAGTGTTTCTTCCATGTTTTAAGTACCACAGCAAGAATTCCTTGTAGCTCGAGGTGGGCTGATTGTGAACCGTCACAGCCCCCATGCCATTAAAGTATAGGTTTCTATGACTGAGATCTTGATAATTAAAGCTTTTAGATGTGCATTGCAATTAGAATGAAATTGTAGTACTTAATATACTAAGCATAGGACAGATATCTGAAATGCAAAATGCATCTACTCACTTTTATTTCATTAGGTATTATGTAACGTGTTGATGCGTGTATACACAAGTACAGTTCACACATCTAACTACTTTTGTCACATCAATTATTAAAGTCCATACCCAAATGTAATTAATCCCCAAAAGGCCTATGCAGCTGGAGAGGTCAGTATCTAGAGTATAATAGTTCATGTTAAAACTTCCTTCCAGGATATACCTGATCAAAACTGGATGAGCTTGATCAGTAATGTAAACAAACAAGGCTTGAATCTCAATGGGTCGGATACAAAGCAGATTAACCGCAGTGGATATGTGTGCAGAAAATCTGCAGTGTGTTATACTATCAGCTTTTTGAATAGGATTTTAGAGGAAAAAGAAACCAGAAATGAATCTGCAGCCTGCTTTTTTATTGAAAGAATATCAATTCATATAGAAAATTAATTTCAGATTTTTCCTATATACTTCAATAGGAAAATCAATATTGTTGCATAAATCTGCAGTGTTGCATATTTTGCTGCAGAAATGCAAATTATAGCTCATTTTTTCTTTTAAAGTGTACCTGTCAGATACCACAACAACAAAAATTGATAGGTTACTCAGTACCTTAACCTGACCATGTACACCTAACTTTTATGCCTCTATCACCTATATTTATTATACAAATACCTCCTTTCATTAGCTCACAGTGTTAGAAATCCTATCAGGGGAAGGAGGCGTATCCCTCCCTTGTGGTGGGGGGAGGTGATTGGTGTGTCTGCTCATGCAGCCTTGTCCATGCGTCATCTCTTGTCCATGATTCATGGACAAGCTGATGCTGCTGCAGGACTGGTTAGTTCCCCAGTAGGTATATTGGACCCCTAGTGGTGGGATTTTCAGGGGCCGTTCTCTTTATTAAATATAAAAAAAAAAAAAAAGGTAATAACCATATTACAAAACTTCTTTAATATTCATCAGTAACAACACATCATTTTTTTTTAGGTTTGACAGTGGCAATTTAAATTGATATAATCTGCACTAACATCCACAGCTGCAATCTGAAAAATCCAAATTAAAATTGATACAATTTGGTGTGGATAAATGACACATTT
Source organism: Hyla sarda (assembly GCF_029499605.1). Classification (NCBI taxonomy): domain Eukaryota; kingdom Metazoa; phylum Chordata; class Amphibia; order Anura; family Hylidae; genus Hyla; species Hyla sarda. The sequence continues at coordinate 181,399,281 of NC_079189.1, read as the reverse complement.
TATGATGAAAAGTTACACAATTCTCAAATATATTTTCTGTATTAATTCCTCACTAGGGATCGACCGATATCGTTTTTTTAGGGCCGATAGCCGATAATTTATACCGATATTCCGGTATAAGTTATCGGCTATTTATTCCCCCGCGACACCGCTGCAGATCATTGATTTAAAGCAAGGTAATTGCCGATACCAATAATGCCCAAAATTGTGATTATCGGCCGATAATATCGGCCATACCGATAATCGGTCGATCCCTATTCCTCACATTTATTTAAAAGATTACTGTCATTAGAAAAAAGTTTGATATGTTGCCCACAGGTCAAAAGTTTTGATCTGACCAGGTCTCACGTCTGAGAACAACTGTGACCTCATTTAACTGGAACCTTCATTTTTTTTTCAGTGGCTAAATATCTGTCCTAGTCATGTGATGGACAAACTGGACACAACTTGTTACAAGACCCAGCTCTGATAACTCAACTGGAAGTAATGAATGAAGTTTACTATTGGACGACTGGCAGCAGAGATCTTAAAAACTATGGAATTGGTACAGAAAGTATACTGAAAAGTCATATAACTTTTCATTATCCAATAAATAATTTGCATTTGCTAAAACTGGAATGTACACATGTTCTCATGTCAGAACATATTTGAGGTACATTCTTATCAAAGCAAGGATTAATCTTTATTTAAGCCTTTGAAAATGGGACATTAGAGAATAATGATAAAGTAAGCCGACATACAGCGCTCCTATTATCTCCATACAACCACACCAGTAACTCCTATGTCACTGCATCTTCACAAACAAGGGCAATGTAAACTTCCACAGAAAAAATGAGAAATGAGCTTGGCCTGAATTTGCTATCAGCCACGTGAAGTATCTGATAAGGCACGTGAATCCTGAATCTTATTAAAGCATGGCAAGCACATTCATTTCACTTAGTATTCCCTTAATTGCACAAGCCCTGGCTGCTTGAAGATAATATGCCAGTAAGAAATTGGAATTATGCTTATCTCATCTGCTGCTGGAAAGCCTGCTCCCTATATACATCATCAGAGTTATTGTTTTATATTAGATCCAAAGTACATATACATATCCATGTAGGAACTCCATTTGTGGCATTATCTGTGTATCTCCGCTACAAGACAGAGAGTAAAAGTACACTTTAGGTAATTAGCCTGAACTTTACACTACAGAACATAATGATTTAGAACAATGTAATAGTAATAAGAAAGCAATGCTAATAATCATTAATAACAATGTAATAGTAATAAGAAAACAAATAATAATAATAATTCACAACAATGTAATAATAAGACATTAATAATAATAATCATCCTGATAATTAAATATTGTAACCAATTAGCTACACTGCTGAATCGGCAATGATTCTCATGTTTGTGACGACCTTTTTAGATAGAGAGTAAATTGTAAACCAATAAACCAGTAAACCAATACCAGTAAAGTGTAAACCAATGTATGTTACATGTCACAAGACCATTCCATTCAATCAACTATAACCTCTTCTACCTAAAAAGCTGTCAACATCAAGACACATATAAAAGAAATGATTTACAGTGGAGTGATTAACATTGCTTTACCAGCCAAAAGCATAAAAAAATAGTTAAACATTTCGGAATTTCTTCTGTTTTTCCTGCTCTCCACTTTGAGACATAAAAGTTGCTTTGTATGCTTCATGTTTTGCGCTAGAAAAATATTTCAGGTATCCAGGAACAATAAATGTTTACAACACACTGGAAAGTATTAAGCTCAACATCGATTTGTTCATTTGAGTATAGAAGGTATTTAATATAAAGAGCTACAATTTTGAAACAATCAGAGGCAAAATAAAAAAAATAAAAAAAACATACAAGAGGCAATATTGTGCTGGCACCCGCAGTCTGTGGAATGTCCACGTGGAGATTTTCCATTTGAACATTCTGTAGTGTGAACATAGCCTAATAGTGATCTCTAAACACTGCTTACAAATGAGACTTCTCTCATAGTGAGAGGGGGGGGGGGGGGGGGTTCTCCCTCGGCTTCTAGGCCCCATAGCTTCTACCATACCTGCTACTCTGATGGTTACAGCCATGCCAGAAGTCAACCCAACTCAGTTACATACATAAACGTTACCATCATCTTCCAATAATTTTCTGAATTTTGTGGTATGACACATATTCCATTTTATTTCTAAATCAATGTTATGACCCAAATCATTTACTGTTTTCTGGTGCTATACTAGCGCGTTCCATCGAATTTTGTAAAGAACAAATCTGAGAAATCTTGCACGTAGATGTCTCAAATATCCATGCTCGCTCACTATTCATCTTTCTATCGGATCTCACAAATGGATGAGCCATTGGCTGGCGTAATCGCGTCTGAGTCAGGAAGTGATACTGCCAAGTCGGAAAAAGCTTTAGTGAAGCATCAAGGCTTTCATTATTAATCACCTAGGGTAACTGTACAAGGCTTCAGTCACTGCAGAGCAGAAACATTCCCATCCTCTCTTCTACCGGGAAGATGGTATGAAGTGGATAAAGAGATTTTATGTGCCTGTCTGATTCATTAGAATTCACCCCTATTCTCAACATAGTATATCTGTGTATAAATGGGTAGTGGAAAAGCAACATATACCACTAATTCATGCTATATTTCAATGGAAATGGCTTCTGTATCTTGCATGTAAAAAGAATTCTCTTTACAGTACTGGGGTTAAGATTTACCAAATTTCTGTCAGATATACCACTCCTGACATGCTACTTAATCTTGAATAACAAAACTGTCACGATGCCGGCTGGCAGGTAGTGGATCCTCTGTGCCAGAGAGGGATTGGCGTGGACCGTGCTAGTGGACCGGTTCTAAGCCACTACTGGTTTTCACCAGAGCCCGCCGCAAAGCGGGATGGTCTTGCTGCGGCGGTAGTGACCAGGTCGTATCCCCTAGCAACGGCTCACCTCTCTGGCTGCTGAAGATAGGCGCGGTACAAGGGAGTAGGCAAAAGCAAGGTCGGACGTAGCAGAAGGTCGGGGCAGGCAGCAAGGATCGTAGTCAGGGGCAACGGCAGAAGGTCTGGAAACACAGGCAAGGAACACACAAGGAACGCTTTCACTGGCACTAAGGCAACAAGATCCGGCAAGGGAGTGCAGGGGAAGTGAGGTGATATAGGGAAGTGCACAGGTGAACACACTAATTGGAACCACTGCGCCAATCAGCGGCGCAGTGGCCCTTTAAATCGCAGAGACCCGGCGCGCGCGCGCCCTAGGGAGCGGGGCCGCGCGCGCCGGGACAGAACAGACGGAGAGCGAGTCAGGTAGGGGAGCCGGGGTGCGCATCGCGAGCGGGCGCTACCCGCATCGCGAATCGCATCCCGGCTGGCAGTGGAATCGCAGCGCCCCGGGTCAGAGGACGTGACCGGAGCGCTGCCGCGGGGAGAGTGAAGCGAGCGCTCCGGGGAGGAGCGGGGACCCGGAGCGCTCGGCGTAACAGTACCCCCCCCCTTGGGTCTCCCCCTCTTCTTAGAGCCTGAGAACCTGAGGAGCAGACTTTTGTCTAGGATGTTGTCCTCAGGTTCCCAGGATCTCTCTTCAGGACCACAACCCTCCCAGTCCACTAAAAAAAAATTTTTCCCTCTGACCTTTTTGGCAGCTAAAATTTCTTTGACCGAGAAGATGTCCGAGGAGCCGGAAACAGGAGTGGGAGGAACAGATTTGGGAGAAAAACGGTTGAGGATGAGTGGTTTGAGAAGAGAGACGTGAAAGGCATTAGGGATACGAAGAGAGGGAGGAAGAAGAAGTTTATAAGAGACAGGATTAATTTGACACAAAATTTTGAAAGGACCAAGATAGCGTGGTCCCAACTTGTAGCTAGGGACACGGAAGCGGACATATTTAGCGGAGAGCCATACCTTGTCTCCAGGGGAAAAAACGGGGGGAGCTCTTCTTTTCTTATCCGCGAACTTCTTCATGCGTGATGAAGCCTGTAAGAGAGAATTTTGGGTCTCTCTCCATATGATGGAAAGGTCACGAGAAATTTCATCCACAGCGGGCAGACCAGAGGGCAAGGGAGTAGGGAGGGGGGGAAGAGGGTGACGGCCGTACACCACGAAAAATGGGGATTTGGAGGAAGACTCAGAGACCCTGAAGTTATACGAGAATTCGGCCCATGGGAGGAGATCTGCCCAGTCATCCTGGCGGGAGGAAACAAAATGTCGCAAATAATCACCCAAGATCTGGTTAATCCTTTCTACTTGTCCATTGGACTGGGGATGATATGCAGAAGAAAAATTTAATTTAATCTTGAGTTGTTTACAGAGAGCCCTCCAGAATTTAGACACGAATTGGACGCCTCTATCCGAGACAATCTGCGTAGGCAACCCGTGAAGACGAAAAATGTGTACAAAAAATTGTTTAGCCAACTGAGGCGCAGAAGGAGGACCAGGAAGAGGGATGAAATGTGCCATTTTGGAGAATCGATCAACGACCACCCAAATAACAGTGTTGCCACGGGAAGGGGGTAAATCAGTAATAAAATCCATACCAATCAGAGACCAAGGCTGTTCGGGGACAGGCAGAGGATGAAGAAAACCAGCGGGCTTCTGGCGAGGAGTCTTATCCCGGGCACAGATAGTGCAGGCTCGCACAAAGTCCACAACATCCGTCTCCAGAGTCGGCCACCAATAGAAGCGGGAGATGAGTTGCACAGATTTCTTGATACCCGCATGACCTGCGAGATGGGAGGAGTGACCCCATTTGAGGATTCCGAGGCGTTGGCGAGGAGAAACAAAGGTCTTTCCTGGAGGAGTCTGCCTGATGGAGGCAGGAGAAGTGGAGATCAGGCAGTCAGGTGGAATGATGTGTTGCGGAGAGAGTTCAACTTCTGAGGCATCCGAGGAACGAGAGAGAGCATCGGCCCTAATGTTCTTATCGGCAGGACGAAAGTGAATCTCAAAATTAAATCGGGCAAAGAACAGAGACCACCGGGCCTGGCGAGGATTCAGCCGTTGGGCAGACTGGAGGTAGGAGAGGTTCTTGTGGTCGGTGTAGATAATAACAGGAGAACTTGATCCCTCCAGCAGATGCCTCCATTCCTCAAGTGCTAATTTAATGGCTAGAAGCTCTCGATCCCCGATGGAGTAGTTCCTCTCCGCTGGAGAGAAGGTCCTAGAGAAAAAACCACAAGTGACAGCATGCCCGGAAGAATTCTTTTGTAGAAGAACAGCTCCAGCTCCCACTGAGGAGGCATCAACCTCCAATAGGAAGGGTTTGGAAGGGTCAGGTCTGGAGAGGACGGGAGCCGAAGAAAAGGCAGACTTGAGTCGTTTAAAGGCGTCTTCTGCTTGAGGAGGCCAGGACTTGGGATCAGCATTCTTTTTGGTTAAAGCCACGATAGGAGCCACAATGGTAGAAAAATGTGGAATAAATTGCCTGTAATAATTGGCGAACCCCAAAAAGCGTTGGATAGCACGGAGTCCGGAGGGGCGTGGCCAATCTAAGACGGCAGAGAGTTTGTCTGGATCCATCTGTAGTCCCTGGCCAGAGACCAAATATCCTAGAAAAGGAAGAGATTGGCATTCAAACAGACATTTCTCAATTTTGGCATAGAGTTGGTTGTCACGAAGTCTCTGAAGAACCATACGGACATGCTGGCGGTGTTCTTCTAGATTGGCAGAAAAAATTAGGATATCGTCCAGATATACAACAACACAGGAGTATAACAGATCACGAAAAATTTCATTGACAAAGTCTTGGAAGACGGCAGGGGCGTTGCACAGTCCAAAGGGCATGACCAGATACTCAAAGTGTCCATCTCTGGTGTTAAATGCCGTTTTCCACTCGTCCCCCTCTCTGATGCGGATGAGGTTATAGGCGCCTCTTAAGTCCAATTTAGTGAAGATGTGGGCACCTTGGAGGCGATCAAAGAGTTCAGAGATGAGGGGTAAGGGGTAGCGGTTCTTAACCGTGATTTTATTAAGACCGCGGTAGTCAATGCAAGGACGTAGGGAGCCATCTTTTTTGGACACAAAGAAAAATCCGGCTCCGGCAGGAGAGGAGGATTTACGGATAAAGCCCTTTTTTAGATTCTCCTGGACGTATTCGGACATGGCAAGAGTCTCTGGGGCAGAGAGAGGATAAATTCTGCCCCGGGGTGGAGTAGTGCCCGGGAGGAGGTCGATAGGGCAATCATAAGGCCTGTGAGGAGGTAGAGTCTCCGCTTGTTTTTTGCAGAAAACATCCGCGAAGTCCATATAGGCCTTAGGGAGACCGGTTACTGGAGGAACCACAGAGTTACGGCAAGGGTTACTGGGAACCGGTTTTAGACAGTTCTTGGAACAAGAGGACCCCCAACTCTTGATCTCCCCAGTGGACCAATCCAGGGTAGGGGAATGAAGTTGAAGCCAGGGAAGTCCAAGGAGAATTTCCGAGGTGCAATTGGGGAGGACCAAAAGTTCAATCCTCTCATGATGAGATCCGATGCTCATAAGAAGGGGCTCCGTGCGGAAACGTATGGTACAGTCCAATCTTTCATTATTTACACAATTGATGTAGAGGGGTCTGGCGAGACTGGTCACCGGGATGTTGAACCTTTTGACGAGAGAGGCCAAAATAAAATTTCCTGCAGATCCAGAGTCCAAGAAGGCCACTGTAGAGAAGGAGAAGGCAGAGGCAGACATCCGCACAGGCACAGTAAGACGTGGAGAAGCAGAGTAGACATCAAGGATTGTCTCACCTTTGTGCGGAGTCAGCGTACGTCTTTCCAGGCGGGGAGGACGGATAGGACAATCTCTCAGGAAGTGTTCGGTACTAGCACAGTACAGGCAGAGGTTCTCCATACGGCGTCGTGTCCTCTCTTGAGGTGTCAGGCGAGACCGGTCGACCTGCATAGCCTCCACGGCGGGAGGCACAGGAACAGATTGCAGGGGACCAGAGGAGAGAGGAGCCGAGGAGAAGAAACGCCTCGTGCGAACAGAGTCCATATCTTGGCGGAGTTCCTGACGCCTTTCGGAAAAACGCATGTCAATGCGAGTGGCTAGGTGAATAAGTTCATGTAGATTAGCAGGAATTTCTCGTGCGGCCAGAACATCTTTAATGTTGCTGGATAGGCCTTTTTTGAAGGTCGCGCAGAGGGCCTCATTATTCCAGGACAATTCTGAAGCAAGAGTACGGAATTGTACGGCATACTCGCCAACGGAAGAATTACCCTGGACCAGGTTCAACAGGGCAGTCTCAGCAGAAGAGGCTCGGGCAGGTTCCTCAAAGACACTTCGGATTTCCGAGAAGAAGGAGTGTACAGAGGCAGTGGCGGGGTCATTGCGGTCCCAGAGCGGTGTGGCCCATGACAGGGCTTTTCCGGACAGAAGGCTGACTACGAAAGCCACCTTAGACCTTTCAGTGGGAAACAGGTCCGACATCATCTCCAGATGCAGGGAACATTGGGAAAGAAAGCCACGGCAAAACTTAGAGTCCCCATCAAATTTATCTGGCAAGGATAAGCGTATCCCAGGAGCGGCCACTCGCTGCGGAGGAGGTGCAGGAGCTGGCGGAGGAGATGACTGCTGAAGCTGTGGTAGTAACTGTTGTAGCATAACGGTCAGTTGAGACAGCTGTTGGCCTTGTTGCGCTATCTGTTGTGACTGCTGGGCGACCACCGTGGTGAGGTCAGCGACAACTGGCAGAGGAACTTCAGCGGGATCCATGGCCGGATCTACTGTCACGATGCCGGCTGGCAGGTAGTGGATCCTCTGTGCCAGAGAGGGATTGGCGTGGACCGTGCTAGTGGACCGGTTCTAAGCCACTACTGGTTTTCACCAGAGCCCGCCGCAAAGCGGGATGGTCTTGCTGCGGCGGTAGTGACCAGGTCGTATCCCCTAGCAACGGCTCACCTCTCTGGCTGCTGAAGATAGGCGCGGTACAAGGGAGTAGGCAAAAGCAAGGTCGGACGTAGCAGAAGGTCGGGGCAGGCAGCAAGGATCGTAGTCAGGGGCAACGGCAGAAGGTCTGGAAACACAGGCAAGGAACACACAAGGAACGCTTTCACTGGCACTAAGGCAACAAGATCCGGCAAGGGAGTGCAGGGGAAGTGAGGTGATATAGGGAAGTGCACAGGTGAACACACTAATTGGAACCACTGCGCCAATCAGCGGCGCAGTGGCCCTTTAAATCGCAGAGACCCGGCGCGCGCGCGCCCTAGGGAGCGGGGCCGCGCGCGCCGGGACAGAACAGACGGAGAGCGAGTCAGGTAGGGGAGCCGGGGTGCGCATCGCGAGCGGGCGCTACCCGCATCGCGAATCGCATCCCGGCTGGCAGTGGAATCGCAGCGCCCCGGGTCAGAGGACGTGACCGGAGCGCTGCCGCGGGGAGAGTGAAGCGAGCGCTCCGGGGAGGAGCGGGGACCCGGAGCGCTCGGCGTAACAAAAACAGCCACATTTATATATAAATATATCATATATTCATCTGTACAGTCTTCTATATGTTTTCTCTTATTTCAAACAAGATAGAAGCACATAATAACATCATAACAAAGTACCCAATAAAACAAATAATACAATTAAAAACAAATATAAATAAATAAATATAAATAAACAAATAAATATTTGCTTTTAATTGTTTTATTGGGTACTTTGTTATGATGTTATTATGTGCTTCTATCTTGTTGTGAAGGGCCTAAAGGGCTTGACCCCTCAAGGGGTTAATTAAATGTTCCTCCTTGAAGGGGTTAACCCCTTTTCCCTATATATACCTTGTAATCTGCTAAACCCAACATGCCTGAGGAAGCGGGTGACCGTGAAACGTGTTGCATTATGGGAAATAAATCCTTTTAACTTCTTATCTGGTCTCAGCGCTTCCATTGATCCCGCTCTGCTACCTGGAGATTGCTTGTTTTTATCGCGATTTCAATAAAGTAACTGAAAAAGACTTTGGTAGGTCTTGAGGACTGGGTTGGGGACCACTGCTCTATGCAATCAAGGAGTACTGTAGTGAAATATATGGCGCCCCGTCACTATTAGGTAGTAGGATATGTTTGGAATCTACACTTCACTCTCTTAAAGGGGTACTCCCACCCTAGACATCTTATCCCCTAGATAAGGGGCCGTCAGGCCCCCTCCCATAGACTTGCATTGAGGGGACGGGCGTGAAGTCACATGGGGCGGAGTCCTGTCCTAGGACTGTTTCTGGAAGAAAGCATTCACATTTTTCTATTCTCATGCAACCCTTTTAATATTGTCTGTATCAGGAACACTTTATTGTTTGTTAGACCATTATTACAGCATACTTGCGATTCACAGAAAATAGATAGTTACAGTATATTACCTCTTAGTCCAGTTGCTAGTTTATATTTCCTTAAAGGGAATGTATCACCTATAAGAGGCAGATAATGAGACATGTTCTTTTTTATAATCAGTTTCTATTTTTTTTTTGTACATTATAATTGAGGCTGCCATTTTGCCTGAGCTGTGTCTAACAGCATTTCGAGATATGCATTACTGCAGGACCCATAGCTCTCCTGTTCAGATGATTTGAAGTTGCTACTGAACATTCTCTACGAACCTTTCAGAGGTCATTCTACCAGAAGGGGGAATGATGAGCTTTTCTGTAAATGGCGATAGATCCTGTATACTCGTATCACCTTTTATTGGATACTAAGACATTATGGGGGAGATTTATCAAAACCTGTCCAGAAGAAAAGTTGCCGAGTTGCCCATAGCAACCAATCAGATTGCTTCTTTCATTTTTTAAAAGGCCTCTGAAAAATTAAAGAAGTGATCTGATTGATTGCTATGGGCAACTTTTCCTCTGGACAGGTTTTGATAAATCTCCCCCATATATGCATTACATGTTTTATACCAATTTTCCTGATTGGAACACATATAAATTGCCCTCTCCTGTACCCTGAACCACTCTCCATTTAATGGCTGATATAATATTATACTCATTTTTAGAATAATGTATATATTTCAGAATTCTGTTTCTCCTGCCCCATTGCCCATTCCGCCGGCCCAGCTCTCACAGCAATTATCCATTTATTATTTAGACTAATTGCTCTTCTGACTCTCCATTCCTCTCCAGAATGACACGGCGGGTGCTACTTATACCGGTTAGTGTCAATGTCACCCAGCTGCTCATTCATGTGTTCCCTATGGTTCTGATATGATGAAATATGACAAAAACAAGACTTCTGTTTTAAGCATTATTTCTGAGGACTGAATGTTAGCTATTGGACTGGCAATAACTCCAGACATGCTGTATACAGTACACTGTTTCTTCTGTCTCTGACTGCCAGGAAAGTTTTAGATATCCAGATAATTGTTGATGACCTTTCTGTACGAGAACATCATGTATTCCGACTGACCTTAATCAATGACTCAACTTTGCCATTGTCCCATTGTACCATATACATCCTATTTTTAATTCAGCTTTAATATCAATAAGCACAAAGAAACTATTTTATTTTACATACCGTATTTTTCGCCATATAAGACGCACTTTTTCTTCCCCAAAACTGGGGGGGGGGGAAAGTTGGTACGTCATATACGGTGAATACACACCTATCGGGTCGGTCCCTGCGGCCATCAACGGCCGGGACCCGCGGCTAATACAGGGCATCACCGATTGCAGTGATGCCCTGTATTAACCCTTCAGACGCGGCGATCAAAGCTGACCACCGTGTCTGAAGCGAAAGTGACAGTAACCCGGCTGCTCAATCGGGCTGTTCGGGACCGCCGCAGTGAAATCCCAGCGTCCTGAACAGCTTATAGGACACCGGGAGGGACCTTACCTGCCTCCTCGGTGTCTGCTCCGTGCGGGGATCCCCTGCATGGCGGCGCTCTCTTTCAACATCATCACATCGTCGCGCACGCTGTGCCGTCATCCAATATGAGCGGCGTGCGTAGCAACGTGATGACGGCGACGGAGAGCGTGGATCCCGGGGAAGAAGACGTCCAGAGCGTCGGGGACACCCCGGGAACGCGGCGACAGCGATGGAGCGACATCCAGGGCAGCGGTGACAAGTCCAGAGAGGCGGGGACACATCAGTATTACCTCCTATCAAGTGGTATTCAACCTGCAGACCTCCAGATGTTGCAAAACTACAACTCCCAGCATGCTGGGAGTTGTAGTTTTTCAACATCTGGAGGGCCGCAGGTTGACGATCACTGTTGGGTGCAGAATCTTTTTTTTCTAGATTTTGCACCATTAAAATTGGGTGCGTCTTATATGCTGGTGCGTCCTATAGGGTGAAAAATACGGTAATAAAAATGTGCAATAACATTAGCAAATGAAGGGCCTGTTCAGAAATAGAACAATATGGCAGCTTTCTCCCAGGAACAGTGCCACATTTGTCTACAAGGTGAGAGTGGCATTACAGCTTGGTACCATTCACTATGATGGAGTTACAACAACAGACACTAACCACGGACCGCTGTGACACAGGTACTGGTACTGAAAAAAAGCAGCTATGTCTCTTAATCCTGAAGGGACACTTCCCTCAGAAATGGGTATTTTTTTATTCAATGTTTATATTTGCATCAGGTTAGAATGGAAAGCCCCCAAAAATGCAATAAAACTAAAGTACCAGTGCTTCTAGTTGGATATTGGATAGCTGCCATGGTGCAAAGTTCACAGGTCAACTGATCCACTATGGGTTCATTACAACAGCTAACCGTGTATGACAGTCATTGTTGTTAGTATTTGGTCTTAAACACGTCTTACTCCAGCAGCATGAAAACAAAAGACAATACACAGCATGAAGATTCATCAGTAAACCCATAAGCTGGAAGATTCTGTGACAATATACAGCAGGTACTTTAGGTTCTTTTAGCCTTAAAGGGGTACTCCTGTGGAAAAACATTTTTTTTTCTTTTTTAAAGCAACTGGTGCCAGAAAGTTAAACATATTTGTAAATTACTTCTATTAAAAAAATATTAATCCTTCCTGTACTTATTAGCTGCTGAATACTACAGAGGAAATTCTTTTCTTTTTGGAATGCTCTCTGATGACATCACGAACACACTGCTCTTTGCTGACGTTATCGTTATTATAATAATAATATTAAGTCTTAATTTATTGTTGTCCATAGTGGGATTTGAACCCAAGGCCCCAGCACTGCAAGGCAGCAGTGCTAACCACTAAGCCACCATGCTGCCCTTAGCATACATCTGCTATGCACGGTTGCTAAAATGGACAGAGATGTCAGCAGAGAGCACTGTGGTCGTGATGTCATCAGTGTTCCAAAAAGAAAGGAATTTCCTCTGTAGCATTCAGCAGCTAATAAGTACTAGAAGGATTAAGATTTTTTAATAGAAGTAATTTACAAATATGTTTAACTTTCTGGCACCAGTTGATTTAAAAGGCGTACCCCTTTAAGCCAACCGGCGTACCCCTTTAAGCCAACCAAATACCAGGCTACATATATAACAATTGATTAGCTAAGTGTAGATGTAAAACAAACCATTAGGCTGTTACATTTGTGTGTTATGAAGGCCCCCTGTGCCAACACTGAATACGTACTACAGCACTACAATTAATCATTATTAGTACCTGTGATCTGGAGACGCGATAGTCTTATGTATCCAGACATAAGGTGTCGACCTGTTTCAGGAACATTGCTAATTATCATCTTTATCACATGCCATATGGCTGTTACTATAGCAACCAGCCTCCCTTGGCGTGGACACTCTGTGACTTGGCATATTCCCTCAGGTGTACTATTTGTCTATTGAGGAGTAGAATAAATGAACGGTCATATCACAGTATACAGTATAAATATGTGAAGGAAATATGTAGAAGTGAGAAGAAATAAAGATGGCTTCTGACAACCAGCACAATTAAACACATCTAGTGGCAATGCAGTTAGTATCAAGGATTTCTTACAATTCTTTGTGATTTTCACCCCAATACTGTATTTATTTTTACCAGCATACAAAATGACTGTTGTCTCAGATTTTTCCCAGCTTGCAATGCGGCCGAGACCTGACTCACTAGTCAGCTGATGACAGGGAGCCTGTCTGCTTCAATGGGTGGAGGGATCGCTTGGTGGGAGAGAGATCGATCTGCAACTAATGCTACAGCTGAATGGATGCAGTTAAAGGGGTACTCCGGTGGTTTTTTTTTTTTTTTTTACTATATGGCATCTTCTTTGTGAGTTTAGTTTTTTTTGCAATATACATGTGTTATATGTTTTGGCAGCATGTATGTGTTTTTCTTACCTGTTTGTTGGGCAGGAAGTTCTGTAGTTCAGAGGGTTTTCTTTTACTGTTGTCCACAGTTCTGAGTCTGTTGTGGTCAAGATGTCACAGCTTTTTATTTTTTTTTCTCTCTCTCTGTCTGCCTGAGAGAAATAAGCCACGCCCCCTCATCTCATCCAGCTGAGTACACAGCTCCTCACCTCCCCTTCCCCTGCTCTGTATTCTAAGGATGCAGGTCTGCACAGGAGAAGAAACACAGAGAAGATAAGTCTTATCTGAAGGGGAGGATGAGAAGCTGCACGGGCTGGGGATGTATGGACTGCAGGAGAAGAAATCTCATACTGGGAATGATCTCTATATGTGAAGGGGGAAGGGGGACTCCTGAATGTCACATGCTGTGAGTTGTAGTCCCTGTTGTGTGTGTATATGCTAGTGTTTACAAACCAGTGTGCCTCCAGCTGTTGCAAAACTACAACTCCCAGCATGCCCTGACAGACTTTGGGCATGCTGGGAGTTGAAGATTTGCAACAGTTGGAGGCACACTGGTTGGGAAAAGCTGGTGTATGCCCTACAGAGGTGTGGTGAACTACAACCCTCAGGAGAATACAGAGGCAGCATGCTGGTGTTATACCACAGAATAAAGACTCCTGAATGACACATGATGGGAGTTGTAGTCCCTTTTGTGTGTGTATGCCAGTGTATCCCAACCAAGGCTGATTTATATTAGTGTGCTGTGTATAAGGGGGCCGACCCGGGAAAATAGTAGAATGGGTGAAGGGCGGAACAAACAAACAAACAAAAAAAAAAGAAGCCGCCCCAAACCAGCAAGGCATGTGGCATGCTTGGATTTGTCTTTTTAAGCACAGCTAGAGACAGAAAATAGAAGCAAACATAGGAAAACAAAGTGGGGGATAAAAAGACAACAAAGAACGAAAATAGAGTTGCTTAAACAACAAGAATAGAAATTAAACAAAACAAATAGGGTAAGTCACAAAAGGAAAAACACTTTGACCACCGGAGTACCCTTTTAACCTTTTAAGGACCAGGCCATTTTACACCTTAGGAACAGAGCATTTTTTGAACATCTGACCACTGTCACTTTAAACATTAATAACTCTGGAATGCTTTTACTTATCATTCTGATTCCGAGACAGTTTTTTCGTGACATATTCTACTTTAACATAGTGGTAAAATTTTGTGGCAACTTGCATCCTTTCTTGGTGAAAAATCCCAAAATGTTATGAAAAAAATGAAAATTTAGCATTTTTCTAACGTTGAAGCGCTCTGCTTGTAAGAAAAATGGATATTCAAAATAAAAAAAATTTTTTATTCACATATACAATATGTCTACTTTATGTTTGCATCATAAAATTGACAAATTTTTACTTTTGGAAGACACCAGAGGGCTTCAAAGTTCAGCAGCAATTTTCCACAAAATTTTCAAACTCACTATTTTTCAGGGACCAGTTCAGGTTGGAAGTGGATTTGAAGGGTCTTCAAATTAGAAATACCCCACAAATGACCCCATTATAAAAACTACACCCCCAAAGTATTCAAAATGACATTCAGTCAGCATTTTAACCCTTTAGGAGTTTCACAGGAATAGCAGCAAAGTGAAGGAGAAAATTCACAATCTTCATTTTTTACACTCGCATGTTCTTGTAGACCCAATTTTAGAATTTTTACAAGGGGTAAAAGGAGAAAATTTATACTTATATTTGTAGCCCAATTTCTCTTGAGTAAGCACATACCTCATGTGTCTATGTAAATTGTTCGGCGGGCGCAGTAGAGGGCTCAGAAGCGAAGGAGCGACAAGGGGATTTTGGAGAGTATGTTTTTCTGAAATGGTTTTTGGGGGGCATGTTGCATTTAGGAAGCCCCTATGGTGCCAGAGCAGCAAAAAAAAAACACATGCCATACCATTTTGGAAACTAGACCCCTTGAGGAACGTAACAAGGAATTAAGTGAGCCTTTATACCCCACAGGTGTTTCACGACTTTTTTTTACTAAAATGTGTGTTTCCCCCTAAATTTCACATTTTTGCAAGGGTTAATAGCAGAAAAGACCCCTCAAAATTTGTATACTTCTTCTGAGTATGGAGGTACCCCATAAGTTGACCTGAAGCGCACTGCGGGCGTAACAACTTGGGGAACGTAACAAGGGGTAAAGTGAACCTTAATACCCCACAGGGGTTTCACGACTTTGGCATATGTAAAAAAAAAAAAAGTTTACTGAAAATGCTTGGTTTCCCAAAAATTTTACATTTTTACAAAGGGTTAAAGCAGAAATTACTGGCCAAAATATGATGCCCAATTTCTCCCGATTCAGAAAGCACCCCATATGGGGGTGAAAAGTGTTCTGCTGGTGCACTACAGGTCTCAGAAGAGAAGGAGTCACATTTTGGCTTTTTCCAAGCAAATTTTGCTCTGGGGGCATGCCGCTTTTAGTAAGTCCCTATGGTGCCAGGACAGCAAAAAACCTCCCACATGACATCACATTTTGGAAACTAGACCCCTTGGGGAACGTAACAAGGGGTAAAGTGAACCTTAATACCCCACAGGGGTTTCACGACTTTGGCATATGTAAAAAAAAAAAGTTTACCGAAAATGCTTGGTTTCCCAAAAATTTTACATTTTTACAAAGGGTTAAAGCAGAAATTACCGCCCAAAATTTGAAGCCCAATTTCTCCCGATTCAGAAAGCCCCCCATATGGGGGTGAAAAGTGTTCTGCTGGTGCACTACAGGTCTCAGAAGAGAAGAAGTCACATTTTGGCTTTTTGGAAGCAAATTTTGCTCTGGGGGCATGCCGCTTTTAGGAAGCCCCTATGGTGCCAGTACAGCAAAAAACCTCCCACATGGCATTACATTTTGGAAACTAGACCCCTTGGGGAACGTAACAAGGGGTAAAGTGAACCTTAATACCCCACAGGGGTTTCACGACTTTGGCATATGTAAAAAAAATAAAAAATAAATTTCACTAAAATGTGTGTTTCCCCCCAAATTTCACATTTGTGCAAGGGTTAATGGCAGAAAAGACCCCCCAAAATTTGTAACCCCATCTCTTCTGAGTATGGAGGTACCCCATAAGTGGACGTCAAGTGCACTGCAGGGGCGCCACAATGCTCAGAAGAGAAGGAGTCACATTTGCAAACTTTGCTGAAATGGGGGGGACATGTCGCATTTAGGAAGCCCCTATGGTGCCAGGACAGCAAAATAACCCCCACATGGCATACCATTTTGGAAACTAGACCCCTTGAGGAACTTAACAAGGGGAACAGTGAGAATTTACCCCCCACTGGTGTCTGTCAGATCTTTGGAACAGTGGGCTGTACAAAATTTTAATTTGCACAGCCCAATGTTCCAAAGATCTGTTAGACACCAGTGGGGTGTAAATTCTCACTGCACCCCTCATTACATTCCGTGAGGGGTGTAGTTTCCGAAATGGGGTCACATGTTTTTTTTTTTTTTGCGTTTGTCAAAACCGCTGTAACAATCAGCCACCCCTGTGCCAATCACATCAAATGTACATGGTGCACTCTCCCTTCTGGGCCTTGTTGTGCGCCCCCAGAGCACTTTGCGCACACATATGGGGTATCTCCGTACTCAGGAGAAATTGCATTAGAAATTTTGGGGGTCTTTTTTCCATTTTACCTCTTGTCAAAATGAAAAGTATAGGGCAACACCAGCATGTTAGTGTAAAAAATTTATTTTTTTACACTAACATGCTGGTGTAGACCCCAACTTCACCTTTTCATAAGGGGTGAAAGGAGAAAAAGCCCCCCAAAATTTGTAAGGCAATTTCTCCCGAGTAAGGCGATACCCCATATGTGGCCCTAAACTGTTGCCTTGAAATACGGCAGGGCTCCAAAGTGAGAGCGTCATGTGCATTTGAGGCCTGAATTAGGGATTTGCATAGGGGTGGACATAGGGGTATTCTACGCCAGTGATTCCCAAACAGGGTGCCTCCAGCTGTTGCAAAACTCCCAGCATGCTTGGACAGTCAACGGCTGTCCGGCAATACTGGGAGTTGTTGTTTTGCAACAGCTGGAGGCTCCATTTTGGAAATAGTGGCGTACCAGATGTTTTGAATTTTTCTTGCGGAGGGGGGCTGTGTATGGGGTAAGTGTATATGTAGTGTTTTTTACTTTTTATTTTATTTTGTGTTAGTGTAGAGTAGTGTTTTTAGGGTACAGTCACACGGTGGGGATTACAGCGAGTTTCCCGCTGCGAGTTTGAGCTGCCGCGCAAAATTTGCTGCATCGCAATCTTGCAGCCTGATACGCACTGTAAGCCCCCTGTCCATGTGAATGTACCCTGTACATTCACAGGGGGGGACGGGACCTCCAGCTGTTGCAAAACTACAACTCCCAGCATGCACGGTCTATCAGTGCATGCTGGTAGTTATAGTTTTGCAACAGCTGGAGGCACACGGGTTGGGAAACACTGACTTAGGAAACAGACAATGTTTTCCAACCAGTGTGCCTCCAGTTGTTGCAAAACCACAACTCCCAGCATGCCCAGACAGCCGAAGGGCATATTGGGAGTAGTGGTTACGCAACAGCTGGAGGAGAACAGTTTGGGGACCATTGTGTAGTGGTGTCCAAGCTGTAGCCCTCCAGATGTTGCAAAACTACAACTCCCAGTATGCCAAAACTGTCCAGGCATGCTGGGAGTTGTAGTTCTGCAACATCTGAAGGGCCAGATGTTACAGAACTACAAGTCCCAGCATGCCTGGACAGTAAGGGCATGCTGAGGATGTGTAGTTTTGCAACATCTGGAAGGGCACAGTGATCTCCAAACTGTGGACCTCCAGATGTTGCAAAACTGCAACTCCGAGCATGCCCAGACGCCAAGGGCTGTCTGGGCATGCTGGGAGTTGTAGTATACAGGGTCCCATTACAGCAATGCATGTCGCTTTACGACGACGTGCATTGCTGTAAAGGGCCCGACCGCGGCTGAAGAGGAACTCACCTGTCACGCCGCCGCCGTCTTCACCGCCGGGATCCGGGTCTTCAGGGACGAGGTAAGTACAGGGGCCGGGCCCCAGCACTGCCCCGTCCCCCGCCGTGTCCTCCGGTCTTCCTCCTGTTCTCTCCGGACTTCCAGGGGCCGTGCAGGGCCGCGCCCCCCCCCCCCCCTGCAATTGGTCGGTTAGTTCTAACCAAGGAATCGCAGGGGTTACGCAGGGATACTCCAGCATGGTCCTGGCTGTCTGTGACAACCGGGATCATGCAAAATTACCGGGCGGTCAGCCCGGTATCGCCGCAAATCGACATGGCCCCCCTCGGCGTTTGCCCTGGATCCCTGCTGAAGGATTTCAGCAGGGATCCGCTTCCGATCTCTGCCCGGCGAGCGGCAGAGTCCGGAGAAACACCAGGACGTTCTGGAACGTCCTTGGTCCTTAAAGCCCAGGGTGCGGGGACATTCCAGAACGGGGTTAATTTATGTTTCAATGGGTGGGGTGGCTGATGTGTGGGAGGGAGAAAAATGGGATTTGTATACAAGGAAGGAAACTCAAACAGGAAATACCAGTTCACAAAAAGCTAGCCACAGTCTTATGGTAATCCCACAACTTAGCCATTTAGCCCCAAGACAAGCACAGATCCTTCCTAAGCATGTCCATTACTGTCTGACAGGAACATACTAAAATCCCCTTATGGTGGATAACCCCTTTAACAGTCAGAAATTGTGCATTAAGACATCTACTTAACATGCTACAACCCTGACTGTTAACTCTGCTACATCTGTACCTTTTATGCAAGCCCATACAGATAGGTGGGCTAATGCATATAGTTAACATGTTATAACTCTATCTGTTAACTCTGCTACATCTGTAAGCCACTCTATGGCAGTAGCTTATCTAGTTTAGAACTAAGGATTAGTATGTTTAAATCCTAGATGCCAAATTCTTCCTTCCCCCAACATTGCCTTCAGTGGAGAGTTGGCTAACATCACTTTATATATATTACTATAGTATCAGCAATTGTCAAATCATAGGTACAATAGTATCAGCAATTGTCAAATAAAAGGGGCATTCCAGGGTATTCCAAGTTAAACAGATTTGTAAATTACTTCTATTAAAAAAAAAATATTAATCCTTTCAGTACTTATGAGCTTCTGAAGTTAAGGTTGTTCTTTTCTGTCTAAGTGCTCTCTGATGACACGTGTCTCGGGAAACGCCCAGTTTAGAAGAGGTTTGCTATGGGGATTTGCTTCTAAACTGGGCGGTACTGAAAGGATTAAGATTTTTTAATAGAAGTAATTTACAAATCTTGTAGCAATGTAGTGGGAAATATACATTGGAGCACTCACCTCAAACATCAGAGCTGTGGTGCTGCAAAAAGATTTTTATTTCTTTTCGTCAAGTTGGATACAGTAGCAGGGAGAAGGAGATGTAAATCTGCGGGTGGGCTACACCGATGGGCGATGGTCCGTTATCGCGCCTTAGCGCTTCGTCAGGCCCCCAAAGGGCTAAGGCGCGATAATGCCCATTGTGCCTGTTGTGCGATATAGCGAATCTATACGGTGCCAGGTCGCTCCTTTTTGAAAGATAATTTACAAATCTGTTTAACTTTCTGGAGCCAGTTGATGTATAAAAAAAAGTTTTTTCCTGGATAACCCCTTTAAATGGTATTATCACGATCTCTTCATGCACAACTGGAAGCAGGTCTTATGATAAGGTGGAACTGGCAGAAGACTTGGCGCTTTCTTTTTTATGTGGTTATGTATTCCGTTTCTCCATTTGTCTTAGCTCTATTATATATGGTATATAGGTGACACCACCATGCTTAAAGCTATAATGGTATGGTCCAGTTGAAGCCGCAGTTGCGGTGAAACGGTCGTTGACCTGTCTCCCCCGTCTCCGCTCCCGATGTTTGTGAACCCCCTTGCTTGAAATAAAGAAGTATCGAGTGCCGTGAGCATCCTTTCTACATGCCTGCATGGACATCCTGCCTTTGCTCTTTTGCCACTGAGCACCGAAAGACTGGTTGTGATATTGCGACTCCTCTGTTATTACCTGGCACCTCTACAAGCTCTCAGGTATTATATGGTGAAAATATATTAGCAGTGCCGTCCCTTAATCTATTTGTGGTGTCTTATAGCTATAGTGTCTCCTTCAACTACAACCAACTTGTTGATGTTTGCTTTTAAGTCATCTAGGGAACTGGAGCACTGAGAAATTTCCAGAACTGCTAGGCATGGTGAGTCTTCCATCTACTTGTAGGCAATAACTCATGTCAGCACTCAGTTGGCGCCATTACTATAATTCACAGGTTTTCTTTCTCCACACATTCGTGCCTGACATCTGCCCACTCCAAGAGCATCTACATCTTCTAAACCCAATTTCTATGACTTAGAAGATGAATACTTTTAGTTCTGGTTGAAGAATTATACATGCATATAAAATACACAGGGGCTATGTACAAAGTCAATTAAATCTGCCTATCATTTCAGCTTCCATATTTAGTCCCAAACAATACAGCCAAGATAAGCCACAATGCACTGGAATAACTGAACGACCATGACCCTAAATGAATCACACTTGAAGTACCGTAGCTTAATTTGGACTCCATACTGTGTTCAGCCTGCAGGAAAATCCTTTTTATTCCTGAAAAAACAGAAGATCAACCATTTCGACTGTTTTAAAAATTCATCCATTGCATGTACAATAACATAGCATAATGTAATACTATGTATTATACACGTTGGGTATATAGTTAATTTGTATATATTGTACAAAATACAAAAGCATTATCTTAGAGAGCACCATGTACAATATTTTTCTGTATCCCTGAAAATTCTGAATAATTAGGTTCCAGAGGAGCGTGAAATGCCCTCCAATGTGCCGGATCCAATTACGGGAAAATAAAATCTGGAAAATTATTCTTAAATCCCCATCACAATTCAATATAACACCCATAAAACCATGCAGTGAAACCGTACATATTTCTAAAATTTTAAATTTGTGAATTCCTTCAATTTCCAGCTAGTTTAAACCCTAAATTGTTTTAATTAAGGACATGCACCGTAAATGTACGGCGCTACATAGCGTCACTTAGCGCACATTTACTGCACGGCTGTGACTCGAGCACAGGAGCTGCGCTTGCTTCATTCCCGGCAGCTGTCAGCAGCCGCGGACCTGCCGTTAATGGCAGACATCAGCGATCGCACTAATGTCTGCCATTAAGCCCTCGGATGCCGTAACCAATACAGATTACGGCATCTGCGGCAGTGCGGCATATAAAATGGCTGATCTGATCGCCCGTGGCATTTCCACGGGGATCAGATCAGCCAAGATGGGGGGTGGAGATCCCCTCACCTACCTCCGTCCATCTCCCGGGATCTTCTGCACTGATCTGCCTTCCAGCAGACCAAAGCAGAAGATTGCTGATAATACTGATCAGTGCTATGCCCTATGCATACCACTGAACAGTATTAGCAATCTAATGATTGTAATAAATAGTCCCCTATGGGGACTATAAAAGTGTAAAATAAATGTAAAAAAAAAAGTTTAAAAGTGAAAAAAATTTGAAAAAGCCCCTCCCACAATAAAGTTTTAAATCACCCCTTTTCACAATATTGATACACAAAAGCGTAAAAAAAAATATACGCAGTATCATCGCATGCGTAAATGTCCAAAATATTAAAATATGTTAATGATCCCAACAGCGAAAGGCGTAAATGTAAAAAAAAATTAAAAATCCAATATGTTAGCTTTTTTGTCACATCAAACTGCAATTTTTTTTTTATAAAAAGCAATCAAAAAATCACATATGTGCAAACGTGGTAGTAAAACAAACTACAGATTATGGCACAAAAAAGGAGCCATCACACATCCCTGAATACGGAAAAATAAGAGAGTTAGAGGTGGTCAAAATAGGGCAATTTTAAACATACAGATTTTGTAAAATGTTTGTGATTTTTTAAAAGCAGTGCAATAATAGAAATGTATGTAACTATGGGTATTATTTTACTTTTATTGACTCAGCGAAAAAAGAAAACATGTAATTGTTACCATAAAGTGTACAACGCGAAAACGAAACCCCCCCGATTTAGCAAAATTATGATTTCCGTCTAAATTTCCTTACACAAAATTTTTTGGGGGGGTTTACCATACATTTTAGGGTAAAGTGAGTGCGGTCATTACAAAATGCAACTGGTTACGCAAAAAACAAGCCCTCTTATGGGTCTGTGAATGGAAATATAAAAGAGTTATGGATTTTAGAAGACAAAGAGGAAAAAACGAATTTTGACAACCATTAAGGATACTGCTAGGGGCTGTCTTTTTCCCATTAGTTTATGCTGGCTAGTATAGTCCATGAAAGCTGACATGCACTCTTGGAATGAACTGTTCACATATTCTGCTTGATCCAGAAACACAAAATCTTTTTCTCCATGGAAGATGGAAAGAAAAAAAAGCATAATAGTAATAATTAAAAAGAAAACTGTGTAGATACATTTCCCTTAGAGAATGACGGCAAAATAAGATACATTATTCTTCCCTTGGGTTACGAAAAATATAGAGTAGAGAGCCTTGAGGAAGGCAACACCTAATAAGATGATAATATAAACCATAACAATATCACTTGGTGTTTTCATATCAGGATCTTCACTAGATATGGGCCTGCAATATAGCTTCGTGGTGGGTACTAGGCAACACCCCTTTAAAGGCCTTGTCTAATTCCAAAAATTCAATTTGTTATACTCTATAAGGGCATTCTGAGTTAACAGAGAGGGGTGAGAGGGGTGCTATGTTCAGGATCATCTCTTGGCCAAACAGGAAAGTACTTAAAAAACTGTATCTCACTCTAGACTAGACACCCTACTATTTTGAGCACTGTGTAATGCTAACTATCATCTGTGGTGGTGCTATAGGGAAATTAAACACTTTTTGACCTTTCCATAAAGCTTACAATTAATTGTCAATACATCATTCTAATAAGAAGGGGTTGTCCAAAGCATTTTAGTTAAAAATTGACTAGAAGTGCCTTAGTACTGTCCTTTCCCTGTATTGAGGGCACTGCAGCCACTATAGATACATATAGGAGTGAGATGAATGGCACTCACCGGATCAGGATAAGGGTACAGTTTTCTTTGATTAGCAATGTGCAGTGTGAACACACAAAAGCAGGTGAGTTTTGGACGCCAATGTGGCATCCAAAACTCCCCTCCTTTTATGTGTGTTCACACTGCACTTTGCTAATAGAAGAAATTTGTACCCGTATCCTAATCCGGTGAGTGCCATTCATGGCTCTATACTACTATTTGATTACAGACTAGTATCTATGGATTGAGCACCACAGAGGAATTGGGACAGATCATGGGGCATTAGTGCAAAGGTAATGCAGTATTAGTGACATTGGGGTATGATGAAATATTGGTTGCAGTGACAAGCGCTGTTTTGTTGAAAGCCTATACATATAGGTGTATATGCATAGGTTTCTTGGTAGATCTGTTTGGAAATATTTTATTATCCACCATTAGAGCCAAACCTGTCTTTGTAAAACAAAAATTAAAGGGGTATTCCAGGAATTTTTTTATTTGACTATGCTACAGGGGCTGTAAATATAGTCTCTGTACCAGTGTGTGACGGTTTTCTCACAATTCTTATGTGATTTTCACCCCACTATTTATTTTTAACAGCATACAAAATGACTGTTGTCTCAGATTTTTCCCAGCTTGCAATGCGGCCGAGAACTGTCTCACTAGTCAGGTGATGACTGGGAGCCTGTCTGCTTCAATGGGTGGAGGGATCGCTTGGTGGGAGAGGGATCAATCTGCAACTAATGCAACAGCTTTAGGCACCCTGATTGAAAACCACAGGTCTTTGAATGGATGCAGCTCATTTATGTTTCAATGGGTGGGGTGGATGATGTGTGGGATGGAGGAAAATGGAATTGTGGGATTTGTAGTCAAAAATAGAAATGTCAAACAGGAAATACTAGTTCACAAAAAGCTAGCCACAGTGTTATGGCCATTTAGCCCCAAGACAAGCGTAGATCATTCCTAAGCATGTCCATTACTGTCTGTCTGCCTTCACAAAGGAGGACTCACCCCTACTTGTGGACACAAAGGAGGACTTTGAACCTAGGAATCTTCTGCACGGATTCCAAAATTCATCAGGAACCATCCCCCGCTCCGCTGGCTAGCTACAGCGAAGAAGCTGGTAAGAGGCACATAGTGCCACATCACAACTCATTCGGAACCCCGCGCACTTGTCACTGCGCCGCCGGGCACTAGCGAGGTTCCGAAGGATTACAAATTGTGAACTCTCTGTGTTATTGTGTCTAACATCATTGCGCTCAGAACCCCGCACATTGGTCCCCGCACCGTCGGAGGTAGCGAGGTTCTGAGGCTATTAAACAGAGCAACCGTTTATACAACAGTAAACCCCCAGCTTTGAGACCGCTTACACCTAGCCCTGAGCCGACAGGGTAAAGTGGGCTCAAAAAAAGGGGGCCTCCAGCACTGCAAAAATTCTGCCATCAAATACTTTCAACTGATATTATTCTAATCCAGACACACAGCTGTCTATGCAGTAAAAGCAATGGCAATGTCAAGTTAATTCTAATTGTGGAAAGACTATTACTAGCTCCAGCACCTGCAGCACTTTAAGTGCCTAAATTGCCGAATGTCCTATTTTCCCTGACCTGTCCCAAGGGGTAGCACCTATTATTGCATTATGTATAATGAACATTCTTTTATGATAAATACTGTATAAATATTTTTGCATTAATCTTTTAGCTTATTATATAGCACTTTTATTTATAGACAGTCTGAGGCAAGGGCCCTGCTGAAGACTGCACATGTACCTATTAAATATTATTTTATAATTGGACACTATCTCCTAACTTCATACTTACTCTCTTTTATTCCTCTTATTCTCTTTTACATTCTTATATTTTTACCTTCATCCCTAGCCTAGTAGGACTGTTTTCCTATATTTATTGTAGGTTACGTACTAAAATCACCTAATGGTGGATAACCCCTTTAAATGGTGGACACCCAGATTGCAAGTATGACTATAGGAGCTAGTTGTATATGTGTCCATATACCTACAATTTGTTTCAAGTCAATGGCCACGTTTAAGGCCCCCACATTGTTAGAGACTTGAGTATTCGATTGTCTGCAACAAACTGCAAATACATGTACAGCTCTTAAACATGCACTATATTTTAGCAAAACACTGCATCATTTATGTCGAAAGGCACTTTGCTATCCTTCTGCAATATCACCACATTACACCAGATACTTTAGCTGGAAAGTAATGTACACGCATGAAAGGCCTTCAGTGCAGTCTTCAGTTCACCTTAAGACACATTAGTGCTGCGTTTTTCAGTTCCTTCTCTGACATTATCCTGGCATTTCCATGCTTTCTTAGCCCTCATTCCTGCCTTTAGTTATGTTTCTCCTCAGCAGATGAAGGAACAGATTGGTAATTAGAAGAGGTAAGAGTGTGAATCTTCCCTCCGGACATCTCATGTCACTTTGTTTTGATAGGAACTGAATGTAGGAAAAAAACAAAGATGTGTAGAATGAATGATACATCTACAGAAAGAGACAGGAGGGGCTCAACCTAGTACATGCGGGGTGCTACCCAGTGAAGAAAAGCACAGAATACCAGAACCCGAAAAAGCCATCACTGATAAATGGTAGCACACCCAATATGATCCGTTAGAAAAATATTTTATTGATACAAAATGTATTAGAAACAAACAATTGCACACAAGAGAAGACTAAAAATATTAAAATCCCTGGCTTGCCAATTTAGGGGAGGGGCCATGAACCCCCTCTCCTAACCTGACACCCGCCCTCAATGATTCAATAAACGACCTGTGTGTCAGGTCTGTAGTTCGCATGCAGGTAACAATAATATCAAATATGCAATACGTTACACCATATCCATACAAATACCATATAATGACTACACTGCAGCTATATAGAATAACAAATTACCACATGGAACCAGACATCACAGGCCAGGTAGCGATTGGTGGAGTGAGGGAGGACGGGGTCACCAGGGTCCCCACGTGTTCCGTTGCCACACAAAGGCAACTTCCTCAACTTCCACCTCTGAGGAAGTTGCCTTTGTGTGGCAACGGAACGCGTGGGGAACCCTGGTGACCCCGTCCTCCCTCACTCCACCAATCGCTACCTGGCCTGTGATGTCTGGTTCCATGTGGTAATTTGTTATTCTATATAGCTGCAGTGTAGTCATTATATGGTATTCGTATGGATATGGTGCAACGTATTGCATATTTGATATTATTGTTACCTGCATGCGAACTACAGACCTGACACACAGGTCGTTTATTGTATCATTGAGGGCGGGTGTCAGGTTAGGAGAGGGGGTTCATGGCCCCTCCCCTAAATTGTGTGCAGGCTTTAGCAAGCCAGGGATTTTAATGTTTTTAATCTTCTCTTGTGTGCAATTGTTTGTTTCTAATACATTTTGTATCAATAAAATATTTTTCTAATGGATCATATTGGGTGTGCTACCATTTATCAGTGATGGCTTTTTCTGTTCTGGTATTGAATGAAACATCTATGAAATGGTGAGTGTAACGGAACAGCAAACAGGAATAGTTATTTTTTTTATACGTAGGGTTATACATGATAATTACTAGTACATTCAGGTGCTTCTGAAATAGCTAGAAAGACACAGGTTTTAGGCCATAATGCTTCCCTATCAGCTCTTGCAGTTGCCCTGGTTACAGAGTAGAGAAAAGGGTTTTTTAAGGGCAGCTTATCTGGCAACACAGCTTTAATTTATCTTAAATTATAGAAAAAAATAACAATTCAAGCTGTTTTTAAAATATAAACAATAATATTAATAGCAATGTTCCCTGAGCTGGATCTCCTTATGAAGATTCAAAGAGGCCACAGAGCTAGGAAATATACCTAGAGGAGGCCGTTGTTGGTTCAATAAAGCTGATCGAACAATCGTATGATGAATGATCATTCCACCAATGTGACCAGACACATTTTGACCCATATTAGTCATTACAGTTTTCAACTGACCATGCATGACCATTGGCACCAGACAATGGGTGAACAATTCCCATCTCTCCATTTAGAACACATCAATGCTTGGTGAAGCCATATGTTCATGTGTATGGAGGAATCGGGCATAACTCTTACTCGCCCAATGACATTCATTTACGTCATGGATGAGAATACATTTACGGTACTTCATAGACGGCTGCACTCTCTTCATGACAGTAAGAGAGCAGCCAGGACTCACCGCTGATGCTTGGTGCCCTGCATTAACCCTTTAAAACCTATATCAATTGGACATCGTTGTAATTATATTAACCTATAACATGTCCTTTTAACTGTAAAGTGCACTGCATAGAAACAAATTTAAACAAAAACAAAAAAAATTAAATTGGCTGCCAAGGCCAAAACAAGGCTATGTCATTAAAGGGTTAAATGTCCACCATTGGACACTCTATTCCAAAATGCTTATACATTTCTGATTTAATGCCAAAACTAGGAGTGGTTAACACTTATCTGTCACTTTGGTTTACCCTACAAGCCACAGTAAATGCCACATAAGTCAAAAGATGCTTATGACGGATATGTCATTTTAATACTGTAACTCACTGGCATTCCCAGACAATGCTTTAAATGAATGTGGTGCAATCCCCTACCACGATTTCACCCTATATCTTGAATATTCATATAATTCTCATGTGTGCCGCTAATTTACATACAAACTCCTACGGCCGGCATCAACACTAAGAGGGCTCCTAGCTGACTAAGCACATGGACCAAATGCAGAATTCTGATGGGGGATTGCTAGCGAGTACACAGACTATATTTACATCTTCAGAATCAGAGTCCTTGCACCAGTAAAGTGGTTGTATGTCTGAGTGGACATTAAACCTGATGAAAGATTCTGTTACTGTACACACGGATATTGAACAGATCCCCAGAGAACCTGAAAGTGGGACAGTGATCTATCTGAAGAAAGGTCTTGTCCTCAGGAGAGCAGTAGCCACCTATATCAACTCAATTTGTATTTATTGGAATGGGGAGATGGAAGGTTAAATGAATCTCCCTCACAAAATAATTTGCTGCCATTCAGTAGACTGGATAACATCTTAGCATAACCTTAAGTTTACCCTACCTCTCCTACATATAGGTAAAAAAATATATACACACACATATATATATATACACATGTATATATATATATATATATATATATATACCGTATATATATAATGCATAGCTTTACAGAAAATGCTCAGGTGTCAAGTTCAATACTTTATTTTATTACACTAACTACATACAAAATACAGTGCGAGTTTACAAAAAAGAAAACAATAGAGAGTTGTAGAAGTCTGGATTCCTTACATCAGGCACAGGAATGGTGCAGTACAGTGGAAACTTATCTCTCTGACTTGTTCTAAATATAGGTTTGGTTTCAGAGTGTGCGGCCAACTGAACCTTTGATGCTTTTAACCTTCAAGGCACTAGTCAAAGGCACGGTTGTCAGATTATAGGCATGCATATGCCATGTATTCTTTCTCGAAGTGGAGATAATTGGACTGAGTTGGGAATGGGGATTTAAGCTGTACAAAAAGAAGCTGTATCAATATTGAAATTTGGCTTGTCAGTGTACTACTGCTGTATGTGGTTAGGTGCATGCATTACAACACTATAAAACATCAAAATAGAAATATATAAAACGCATCGTATTGAGTTAAACACTATGGGGCAGTATTTTTTTTATTGCAAATGCACCAGAATTGTAGTGTAATTTGCACCATAAAAACATACATGGCTTTGTTGCCCTATTTATTTTGAATTTTAAACACTTTCCCCATTGTGTGATACAAGGGGTGTAACAATACCATGCACCAAAAAATGTGCCAGAATAATGGCACAAGTTAAAGGGGTGTTCCAGGAAAATGTAAAGATGCAGTATGGGCCTTACCCTGTTTTAAAACAAGTAAAGGGGTGTTTACAGGGGCTGTAAAGTTAGTGTAGTTCATAATATAGTGTCTGTACCTGTGATCTGATGGCTGGTCTCGTATTCTTATGTGATCTTTGCTCTGGATGTTCATTTTTAACAACATATGAAATGACTCCTGTCTCGGGTATTTCCCAGGATGCAGTTCCGCTGAGACCTGACATCACTAGTCAGGTGAGAACAGGGAGCCTGTCTGCTACAATAGGTGGAACAGTGGCACCATGATTAGAAAGCACTGACCTTTTTCATTGAATCTAGCTTGTTTGTTGTTCAATGGGTGGGGTGGTTGATGTGTGTAGGAAAGTGGAATTCTGGGATTTGTAGTAAAAAAATAAAACTTCAACAGGAAATACTGAGGTTCACAAAAAGAAAGTCACAGCTTTATGCTAATCTCACAACACAGCCATTTAACCCAAAGACAAGCGCAGATCCTCCCTAAGCATGTCCATTACTGTCTGGCTGGTAGGTGCTAAAATCACCTTATGTGGATAACCCCTTTAAAGACCACATACTTATCTCCCCCACTCTCCCAGCACTGCAGCTGTTAAATCTTCTGTGTCATCAGAAGTTGGCCAAACAGAGTGGACCAGAAGATCTGACAGCTGCAGAGCCAGACAAACATGGCAGGTAAGTATGATGTATTTTATTCTTTTTATGCAGAAGGAAGCACATACTCCTTCTTTCCATTTCTGTGGAAAATCGCTTTTTGCCAACGAATA
The DNA here is from genome assembly GCF_029499605.1 of Hyla sarda. NCBI lineage: Eukaryota > Metazoa > Chordata > Amphibia > Anura > Hylidae > Hyla > Hyla sarda. The sequence continues at coordinate 181,369,402 of NC_079189.1, read as the reverse complement.
GTTGGTCTAAATGTAGACTAGGGAGTGTAAGAATATAACAGATTTATCAAACATACACCACCATAATCTTATGCAACTGCTAAATATTAGACAAGTTTAGTAAATCTGGGACAGTGTTTGAGTAAGAATAAAGGACAAACAATTATTCAGTCTATTGATCCTGAATACAAGTGAATGTAACAGTTTTTACTAAACAGATTAAGGTGGTCAGATGAAGCTTGTGTCTACACGTGTCCTTCTAATAAGCCATCAGTTGCTAAATTCGAAAAACCAATCAGCTGTTTGAAACACTGCACTGCAGTGAAAGGGGCCAGAAGCCCTGCATTCTTCATTGTAGTGGTGGCACAATGTAACTGCAGCTCAGCTTCCATTGAAATGGATAGGAGCTGAGCTGCTTTGGCTTCTGGCCAAGTTCACTGTAGAGTGCAGGACGCAGAACAGCTGATTGCGGGAGTGCCGAGTGTCGGTTAGCAATTGATGCTTCCTTGTCCATCTTAAAGGAGTAGTCTACTGAAAAGTATTTTCAGTCCGTTGTTCCTGGGCTACAAAAAAAAAAAATCAAAAAAACTTTAACTCACCTTCCTCCGTTCCCTCGTAGCACTACAGCTGTTCGGTCCTCTGGTCAGGTCTTCTTCCTTTTTCTGTGTGCACAGATCATCACACTGCGCTAAGCTTATCACCGGCCGCAACAATGTCCTGCCTCAGCCAGTGATAGGCTGAGCGCAGTGTGACGATCAGTGTGACGATTCGGAAGAAGATCGTACCAGAGGACCGAACAGTTGTAGCGGCACTGCGGGGGAGCGGAGGAAGGTGTGTTTAAGTTTCTTTTCTTTTCTTTTTGCAGCCAGGGCCCAGGAAATACTTTTCAGTAGACTACTCCTTTAAAGAATTATGAGGACTGGTGGTCCCTAGGATCTTAAATAATATATTTTAACCTCCTGGAGCTTCTGGTCCCTCTAGTGGAAGCGGACAGAATTTTCTATTATAACTCTAGGTATATGTGAGTAATAGTGATAGCTCTGTATAGGAGAACAAGAGCTTAAACCCTATAATGATATACAGTAGAATCTCCCAGTGCCATCTAATCACAACTTATCATCCCCCTGTACCATTTTATTCCCCTTCTTGATCCCTCCAATGCCACTTCATTCCTCCCTCCTTGAACCCCCTAGGCCATTTCATCCCCCTTTATGCCCCTGTGCCACTTTATTCCCCCTGTGCCAAATCATACCACCGTCACCCCTTGTGCCACATCACTTTTCCCCTTCCCTCCTCCCCCTGTTGTTCTTCTTACCTGGCCAGCAGGATCAGGTGACGTCCTCTGCGCTGCACTTAGTGCCTGCAGCCGCCGCTGCTGTTCTCAGTGCAGTGCAGAGGATGTCAGGAGAAAATCAAAACTGCTAAGAGCCCCTTCACCTGATCCTGTTTGAATATGTCCCCTATTCGGAGAGTGCAAATATATTAAGTCTTATGGGACTCTGCCGGGGAATAAAAAACTGTCCACTACTGAGAAGTGTCCCCTATTGGTAGGTGTTCGTCAAGGGAAATTAATGAGAACAGAATTTCTGACCTATTTTTAGTGTTTAATGTGAACATTGAACATCCTACTGTTCACATTTATGGTATACAATAAATAGTATAGATAAAAGAAAGAATGCAATAAAAACATATACCAAAAACACACACAAAAAAAAAAGAACACAGACCAAACTAAATATTTGCTTTGATGCAGAAAGATGAAACAGCATACCGATTTATATAATTGCAAAGTAATAATAAACTAAGGTCTGATAATATCACACACCATGGTGCGTAAATGACTAAGCAGAATATTAAGAGCCCAGTGAAGTAGTGAAGCACCAGTTTATTGTCTGTCATAACCAGCAACATGCCCAGCAGGAGCACAGCAAACTATGCTTGGAAACAGTGATTTGCGTTATTTTACTTAATGCTTTTCAAATCCCTGTGGTGCAGTTCCAGAATCATAAAATAAAGTGAATTTAACGTCATTTAGCAGCTTTTTTTTTTTTTTTTTCTAAACGTGACCTTATAGCAGAAACGAAAACCTCTGCAATAAAAGAAACCTGGCAGACTGGCTTATTGTTGGGTGCAAAAGAATTCAGTAGCATTGGCAAATCCTTGGAAAATCTTGGGGAACGCCTACCAAATAATGTTGAATGCAGGAAATATGAATGAATGCAGGAAAAAAAAAAGACAGCAAAACAAATTCAGACCCTAGACGTCAGTGCAAACATTTAAGTTAGACCCCTTACAGCTAAATTCATTTAGACCCCAGATATCAGAATCCGTATTTAAAGGGGTTATCCAGGAAAAAACATTTTTTTATATATCAACTGGCTCCAGAAAGTTAAACAGATTTGTAAATTATCTGTAGAAATATATATATTAGGGCTCAGGGTTTGAGACAACTGGACAGGTTGTGTTTAAAGTAATATTTCAATTTATTGATTGTATATAATGTGACAATTGAATATTAGATAAAATGTAAATAGCAGCAACTGCGTCTCACAGGGCCCTTGTGTAGGCGCAGCACCAACTATTAAGAACTATAGCATATGTATAGTACAGTATATAAAATATAAAAATATACTTGTAAAAAATTATAAAAGATATAAAATAAGAATATAGAGACCACCATAAACATATATATAGAGAGGGATCTGGATGGGAGAGTCTTAGTCCATCCTCTATGGTAAATAATCTCCTCTCATAAAAAAGTCCTTCTCATATAGACCGATTCTGGTATTGTGGTAACCAATGGCAACCATAAGGTTAGTAACCCGTAGCAACCGTTCTGATGAGTCCGGCTATTTAAGCACTTCAACGTTTAAGTAGAAGATAAACTTGATATTTGTAGACAATATTCAACATGAACAGCTAGTGTGCAGTCACTGTTAATATGCATGCATATTTGTATGATACTTTGTATCTCACCGCTCCCGGACACTGATGCGCTGAACTTCACAGGGATGCTGCGATCTCCTCCTGATGCGCTGTGTAATCCTGCAGTGTATTAGCACTGAGTAGCTGTCTTGGTAAGCGGCAGCATCACCGGAGACTCGGCAGTCTCCCACAGTGGTGATGTTAATAGATGGTGGCTTGCGGGTGGTGTTGTCGCAGCGGTTCTGCGGATGCGCACGTACATGTGCCGGTGGCGTCCTCGTGGCAGCGAGGCGCGGATGTCTCCTTCACCGGGTGTCGGGTGATTGACAGTTTATTGTCCGGTATCGGACAATATTCTTTGCTGCTGAAGAAAGGACTGAGAGAGTCCTGAAACGCGTCCAGCGTCCCCTCAATACCTATTGAGACCACCAGTATATTTGCCCTGCTTAAGTCAATAGCAGTCCGATACCGGACAATAAACTGTCAATCACCCGACACCCGGTGAAGGAGACATCCGCGCCTCGCTGCCACGAGGACGCCACCGGCACATGTACGTGCGCATCCGCAGAACCGCTGCGACAACACCACCCGCAACCCACCATCTACCAACATCACCACTGTGGGAGACTGCCGAGTCTCCGGTGATGCTGCCGTTTACCAAGACAGCTACTCAGTGCTAATACACTGCAGGATTACACAGCGCATCAGGAGGAGATCGCAGCATCCCCGTGAAGTCCAGCGCATCAGTGTCCGGGAGCGGTGAGATACAAAGTATCATACAAATATGCATGCATATTAACAGTGACTGCACACTAGCTGTTCATGTTGAATATTGTCTACAAATATCAAGTTTATCTTCTACTTAAACGTTGAAGTGCTTAAATAGCCGGACTCATCAGAACGGTTGCTACGGGTTACTAACCTTATGGTTGCCATTGGTTACCACAATACCAGAATCGGTCTATATGAGCAGGACTTTTTTATGAGAGGAGATTATTTACCATAGAGGATGGACTAAGACTCTCCCACCCAGATCCCTCTCTATATATATGTTTATGGTGGTCTCTATATTCTTATTTTATATCTTTTATAATTTTTTACAAGTATATTTTTATATTTTATATACTGTACTATACATATGCTATAGTTCTTAATAGTTGGTGCTGCGCCTACACAAGGGCCCTGTGAGACGCAGTTGCTGCTATTTACATTTTATCTAATATTCAATTGTCACATTATATACAATCAATAAATTGAAATATTACTTTAAACACAACCTGTCCAGTTGTCTCAAACCCTGAGCCCTAATATATATATTTCTACAGACAAACTACAATCTGACACCTTGGGTATAAGTGTCTAATTAGGTAGCCCGGGTTTATTTGGTGGGTAGTCAGACAAGAGCCTCTCCAACTCTTCTATATAGATTTGTAAATTACTTCTATTTAAAAATCTTAACCCTTTCAGTACTTATGAGCTGCTGAAGTTGAGTTGTTCTTTTCTGTCTAAGTGCTCTCTGATGACACCTGTCTCGGGAACTGTCCAGAGTAGAAGCAAATCCCCATAGCAAACCTCTTCTACTCTGTGCAGTTCCCGAGACAAGCAGAGATGTCAACAGAGAGCACTGATGCCAGACAGAAAAGAACAACTCAACTTCAGCAGCTGATAATTATTGGAAGGATTAAGATTTTTTAATAGAAATAATTTATAAATCTGTTTAACTTTGTGGAGCTAGTTGATATATAAAAAAAAAATAAGTATTTTTCCTGGAATACCCCTTTAATTTAGACCCTAGACCCCAATATTGATTTATAGCTATACAGCAAATTGAACACACTGTAGTCAATTCAGCATAATTGTTGAGCATATCCTTCATATATATGTTTTGTGCAAATAACACTTAGCCACTGTATAAGGAAATCATATTACATTTTCTATACATCTATTTTCTATCTATTTTGCAGTCTTCTTGATTTCTTGTTGTGGTCAATGTTTGGTGGCTGCCCACACAGTGGCTTGTTTACTTTACTGATAGATTTGGTCATCATACAAAATCATTGACTGGCCTCTAATGAGCAGCAAGGACCGGCCTCAATATTTGGCGCTGGCTGTTTTTTACGCCATTTACCTTGTGGTCAAGCTAGCATGTTATTTTGATACTTTAATACAAAATCTGTATAGTTTCCGTCGCATTTTACAAATTTAAAAAAAATTCAGATTTTTTTTTAATTGCCATTTTCTGACCCCTGTAACTTTTTTTTTTTTTCGTATCCCAGGCTGTATGAGAGCTCTTTTTTTTTCATTTACAGTATGGGATATATAATGTTATATTTTAATAGTTTGGACAATGATGCATGCGGCGATACCAAATATGTCCATTTTTATTATGTTTACGTTTTTTATATATAGGAAAAGGGAGTGATTTGAACTTTTAATATGGAAGGGGTTAATGTGTGTCTTTTAAACTTTTATTAAACTTTTCTTTGACACTTAGGGGACTTTTAGGAGGAATCATTAGATTCCTCATACAGATCAATGCAGTTCTATTGAACTCCATTGATCTGTGTGCTCTGCACTCCATTTATAAAGCCTGGTAGCCCTCCGGCCACCTCTGCAGTGGATCAACCCCCCCGGATCGTGCTGCGGGGAGGGGGGGGTTTGAGGCGATCCACCCCACTAGCCCACCAGGGAGCATCTACATGTCCCTTTAGACGTCGCTGTGACAGCGGCGATCTAAAGGGTTGATAGCTCCCCGCGGCCCCAGTTACTGAAATCAGCTGGGGGCAGCCGGGTATGGAGCGTGCTCGAGTCAGGAGCCTGCTACATATAAGCTGAGTGCCGCTGTACTTGTCAGGGGCTTTCAGGTATGGCCCTGCTTGCCCAAAGCAGGTCTAGAGGCCTGAAAAATTTACCTGCCTGGTGTCCGGGATTGCATGTCCCAGGTGTAGGTTTTCACATCCCTGTCTACCCCTGTTTCCTATAACTGAGCTAGTTACTCAGCCACGTACAAATTTTCTTCCAGTACAACCTTTTATGTGGCACAGTATCAAAAACTTTGGAAAACTCAAGGTATATGACTTTCCGTGACTCAGCCGTGCCCAGTCTAAAGCCTTACTGCTCATAGAAGCTGATCAGATTAGTATGACAGGACAGATCTCTCATAAACCAATACTGATATGTAGTCCGAATTACTCCAGATACTCCAGCTTAGCATGTCTAAGAAAACTTCCAAACATTTACCCAAAGAAATGATAGAGAATAAACTGATAGTTTCTATAGCCTATAGCTTATTGGCAATGAATTTGCCTCTATTTTGCTGCCATCTGTTTGTAGTGTTTTTTCACCGCCCTCCTGTTTTAGCAGTTTAAATACATTCTTGTTGTTATTTATTGATGCTTTGCATTCTTGTGTATGCACAGTAATTTTCACCCATCTTTAACCCTTTCTATTCTAAGACATATTCCTCTTAAAATTAAATGTAAGATCCTTTAAAAATGTTCCATTTAGTATATATATATATATATATATATATATATATATATATATATATATTCTATTGTTTGAGGATGATGTGCCAGTGAACGAACTTAAAGGGATATCCTGGGAATTTTGGTTCTTTGAATATAAGAGAGGGCAGGGGTGTGGAAATTTAATTTAAAAAAAAACTACTTGTCCACGGAACTAAAACGGAGCAAAATCTACTTGTCCCTCATGACGATCCACTTGTCCGGACCAATTTTCGCTTTTACACTAATTTTTTTCTCCTCGCCCTATAATAGCTATAACTATCTACTATAATGATACCTTTATATTTTTCAATAACATATTCTCCCAAAAAATAAAAAAATAAACAAAAATATATATATAATCAGTGAAGCAAAATTGAAATAGTAAAAGATCATTTAGCAAATTTGGTGGTTTTCATTTCTACACCATTTACCTCGAGGTTGAGCTAACATGTAGTTTTCATACTTTAGTCCGGCCTAATTACAGCAATAGCAGATTTGTATAGTTTCCGTCATGTTTTACTAATTTAAAAAAAAAAATCTGAACTTTTTCAATTTTTTTTAAATGCCATTTTCTGATCCCTGTAGTTTATTTTTTGCACCATAATCTGTGACTTTTTAATTGCTTTTTAACTTTTTTTCTGGGACATTATAAAAATTGCAATTCTGTGGTTTGGTAATTTTTTTACATTTACGTCATTTACCTTATGGGATACATAATGTTATATTTTTAATAGTTCGTACAATTACGCGATACTAAATATGTTTTTTATTATGTTTACATGTTTTTATATATGAAAATGGGGTGTGTCTTTTTAACTTTTATTAAAACTTTTTTTTTACACTTTATTAGACTTTTAGGAGGAATCATTTGATTCCTCATACAGATCAAAAGAGTTCTATTGAACTCCATTGATCTGTGTGCTCTGCGATCCATTGATGGAGCCTAGTCCAGCCAGGCTCTATCAATGACAGAGCCACGGGACAGCAGGGAACAGAGGTAAGCCCTCCGGCTACCTCTATAGTGGATCTCCCCACTATCGGGGGCCGATCCACCTCACTAGCCCACCAGGGAGCATTCACATGTCCCTTTAGATGCCGCTGTCAGTATTGACAGCAGCAATCTAAAGGGTCAATAGCCAGCCGCAGTGATCGCCACATGCTGGCTATTAGCGGGATCCCCTGGAGTACTGAGAACAGCTGAGGGCTGCAGAGTATGGAGTGGGCACAAGTCAGGAGCCCGCTCCATACAGACTGCTGAGCACCGCCGTGCTTGTCAGGTCCGGCCCTGCTTGCCCAAAGCAGGGCCAAGGGCCGGAAAAATTCACCTGCCCGGCGCCCGGAACTGCATGTCTGCCGGCCTGAGACAATACATCACAAGTCAAGTGCTAAAAGGTGGCTTTGCCATTTCCTCTGTTGTGTGTAAAGGCAGCCCTGATGTGCATTCATCATCACACAGATCCCCAGCTTGTTTGTCAGGTTGTGTCAGGCTGTGCTGCAAGGGGTCGGGCGACCAATGTGTGGGGAGGGAAAAAAGGTCATCTCCCACCTTGAAACTAAGGATCCTGGGGATTGCAGTCTGAGGGAGGCCACAGAAACAGGAAGAAGCCAGTTCCCAAAAACAAGCCAGCAGCGTGATGTGGGACACAGGACACAGCCATTTACCACCAACTGTCACTATTCGGCTTCCAGGTAGTGGATCCTCTGTGTCAGCGAGGGATTGGCGTGGACCGTGCTAGTGGACCGGTTCTAAGAGGCTACTGGTGTTCACCAGAGCCCGCCGCAAAGCGGGATGGTCTTGCTGCGGCAGTAGCAACCAGGTCGTATCCACTAGCAACGGCTCTACCTCGCTGACTGCTGAGAAGGCGTGGGACAGAAGGACTAGGCAGAGGCAAGGTCAGATGTAGCAGAAGGTCGGGGGCAGGCGGCAAGGTTCGTAGTCAAGATGGATAGCAAGGGTTCAGGTAACACAGGCTTTGGACACACTAAACGCTTTCACTGGCACAAGGCAACAAGATCCGGCAGGGGAGTGCAGGGGCAGTGATCAGATATAGTCTGGGAGCAGGTGGGAGCCAATTAAGCTAATTGGGCCAGGCACCAATCATTGGTGCACTGGCCCTTTAAGTCTCAGAGAGCTGGCGCGCGCGCGCCCTAGAGAGCGGAGCCGCGCGCGCCAGCACATGACAGCAGGGGACCGGGACGGGTAAGTGACCTGGGATGCGATTCGCGAGCGGGCGCGTCCCGCTGTGCGAATCGCATCCCCGACGGCCATGACAGTGCAGCGCTCCCGGTCAGCGGGACCGACCGGGGCGCTGCGGGGAGAGAGACGCCGTGAGCGCTCCGGGGAGGAGCGGGGACCCGGAGCGCTAGGCGTAACAGTACCCCCCCCCTTAGGTCTCCCCTTTTCTTTGTCCGGTAACTGCCTCCCCTGGGATGAGGACACCGGGAAAGAATGGAGGGTTTCCTCAACGGCAGGCAGCACAGCAGGAGTGGGAATGGGGAGGGAGGGCAGAGGGCGAAGCCTGGCACGGGGCAGTGTGACACCAGGACGGGGGCCATGAGGAGGCACTGAGGCTTGCCTGACGGGACTGGGAGGGGGGGAGAGGCACTTCCTATGGCAAGCAGAGTACCAGTTCTTGATCTCCCCGGTGGTCCAATCAAGGGTGAGAGAATGAAGCCGGAGCCATGGCAGACCGAGGAGGACCTCAGAGGTACAGTTGGGAAGGACGAATAACTCAATCCTTTCGTGGTGGGGTCCAATAGACATCAGGAGGGGTTCTGTGCGGTAACGCACGGTGCAATCCAATCTGACTCCGTTGACCGCGGAAATGTAGAGCGGCTTGACGAGACGGGTCACCGGGATGCTAAATTTATTCACAAACGACTCCAAAATAAAATTCCCAGAGGCACCAGAGTCCAAGCAGGCCACGGCTGAGAGGGAGGAGTTGGCTGAAGGAGAAATCCGCACGGGCACCGTGAGACGTGGAGAAGCAGACTTAGAACCAAGAGACGCCACACCCACGTGAGCTGGGTGCGTGCGTGCGTTTCCCAGACGTGGAGGACGGATAGGGCAATCCACCAAGAAATGCTCGGTACTGGCACAGTAAAGACAGAGATTTTCTTCCCTACGGCGATTCCTCTCTTCCTGGGTCAGGCGAGACCGATCCACTTGCATGGCCTCCTCGGCGGAAGGCCCAGGCCTAGATTGCAACGGATACTGTGGGAGAGGTGCCCAGAGATCTAAGTCTTTTTCCTGGCGGAGCTCTTGGTGTCGCTCAGAAAAACGCATGTCAATGCAGGTAGCCAAATGGATGAGTTCTTGCAGGTTGGCAGGAATCTCTCGTAAGGCCAGCACATCCTTGATGCGACTGGATAGGCCTTTTTTAAAGGTCGCGCAGAGAGCCTCGTTATTCCATGATAACTCGGAAGCAAGAGTACGAAATTGGATGGCGTACTCGCCCACTGAAGAATTACCCTGGACCAGGTTCAACAGGGCAGTCTCGGCAGAAGAAGCTCGGGCTGGCTCCTCGAAGACACTCCGGACTTCAGCGAAGAAGGACTGGACTGTGGCTGTGGCAGGATCATTGCGGTCCCAGAGCGGTGTGGCCCAAGACAAGGCCTTTCCTGAAAGAAGGCTTACTACGAACGCCACCTTAGACCGTTCTGTAGGAAACAAGTCCGACAACATCTCCATATGCAGGGAACACTGAGACAAAAATCCACGGCAGAGTTTAGAGTCCCCATCAAATTTGTCCGGCAGGGAAAAGCGGAGGCTAGGAGCGGCCACTCGCTGCGGAGGAGGTGCAGGAGCTGGCGGAGGAGATGGTTGCTGCTGTAGCAGAGGCAGAAGTTGCTGTAACGTGGCGGTCAACTGCGACAGCTGCTGTCCTTGTTGGGCAATTTGCTGCGATTGCTGAGCGACCACCGTGGTAAGGTCAGCGAGACTTGGCAGCGGCACCTCAGCGGGATCCATGGCCGGATCTACTGTCACGATTCGGCTTCCAGGTAGTGGATCCTCTGTGTCAGCGAGGGATTGGCGTGGACCGTGCTAGTGGACCGGTTCTAAGAGGCTACTGGTGTTCACCAGAGCCCGCCGCAAAGCGGGATGGTCTTGCTGCGGCAGTAGCAACCAGGTCGTATCCACTAGCAACGGCTCTACCTCGCTGACTGCTGAGAAGGCGTGGGACAGAAGGACTAGGCAGAGGCAAGGTCAGACGTAGCAGAAGGTCGGGGGCAGGCGGCAAGGTTCGTAGTCAAGATGGATAGCAAGGGTTCAGGTAACACAGGCTTTGGACACACTAAACGCTTTCACTGGCACAAGGCAACAAGATCCGGCAGGGGAGTGCAGGGGCAGTGATCAGATATAGTCTGGGAGCAGGTGGGAGCCAATTAAGCTAATTGGGCCAGGCACCAATCATTGGTGCACTGGCCCTTTAAGTCTCAGAGAGCTGGCGCGCACGCGCCCTAGAGAGCGGAGCCGCGCGCGCCAGCACATGACAGCAGGGGACCGGGACGGGTAAGTGACCTGGGATGCGATTCGCGAGCGGGCGCGTCCCGCTGTGCGAATCGCATCCCCGACGGCCATGACAGTGCAGCGCTCCCGGTCAGCGGGACCGACCGGGGCGCTGCGGGGAGAGAGACGCCGTGAGCGCTCCGGGGAGGAGCGGGGACCCGGAGCGCTAGGCGTAACACCAACATGACACCAACATGACACTTAATTACTAAAGTCACCTTATGTTAAGGAAATCTATATGATGGTCACAATTCACCTTTCGGAAGTTCAGTGTTTTTGTGATTCCGCAATAAAACAAACATTTGAAAGACATGTCAGTCATATAGCCTTCTAAAACCTGGTAAATAATACCTTCATGTGCCTCTAATTCTATGCATGGCAAAATCACATTGTATATTATTCCACATTAGAGGCACTGTAACTATAAGAGATTAAAGTGCCTTATGGCAGCACCATACCTTGGCACTGGGGTTTACAAGGTTGCACATGGTTTCAGTGTACCGCCATACAGGTCTGTGCAGTTATACCATTATGGAGGTTGCTGGGCATTTGCAACCAGGTTTGTGTAAAAATAAACTAAGAATAACCTAAGTGAGAACTAAGAAGAAGTATATTTGTGTTTAGTGGTGTTTTCACATATTGGGTTAAGAGCCAGTAAAATAAGGACAGTAACAAAAACAACAAAATATTATTGCTTGTCTTTATACAAATCTGCAGTGAGGTAGGTATACCTTGAACTTTCAAATATACCTCCAAAGTAAAATAATGTAGTTATGCGTTGCTATGGGAACATTCAATCTTTTAGCCAAATAGAAGCTTCACCCTTCTCATTTTCTACATTCTAAATGCAACACATGACAATGGCAAATAGTCAGGTGCTACGCTGCAAACAATAGAAAAAAATATTTTGTTCTAGAAAGTTAGAAGTGTTCTTTGTCGGGTGAAGGACGGGGGAGATTGTTTGCCATAAAACATTCAATTACAGTATTTTGAGCACAAAGCATGCATTTAGAGAGTAAAGAGCCTAGTGCTACAAGACAATCCATTATACAGGGAATTATTATGTAAAACAAAATGAAGTTCATTAGAACAAACTATTTCTACTTTCCTAATTCAAAATACAATAAATGTATTGTAAGAATACTAGAATTATGTGCATTGAGTGACAGTCTTAATAATGGTACAGTAGCACTAAGGGAGAAATGGTTAAGGACACTTTCTATGTGCCAATAATGCAACACGTGCCTTCATTTTAGATAAAGGGATTTACATTAGTTTATACCAACAAGTATGGTTCCAAGAAACGGACATATCTACCTATCCCTTTACCCTTGATGCAGCCTATACAGATATGAAGGTTAAATGACTAGATCTATATATCCATAACTTGAACCCACGACCAACCTGAGACAGAGCGTTTGCTAGGTTTTTATGTAACATGTTACAGGGATAGGTCAGATCTCCAGCTCTTCCCACAGTTATATGCAGATACACAACAGCCCAATAATCACAGGATCTTCAAAAATGTCCTGGTAAAAACATGCAAGATTACTTAGGAAATGGCAAAAGGGTGAGCAAGAAGTGAGCCAAACTCAGATTAACTTATTCGTAGCCTAAAGGGGAACTCCGGTACATAAGTACTTATGTAAAAGTCTGGGGATAAGTGTCTGATGGCGGGGGGGGGGGGGGGGGGGTTCAACTCCCTGTGTTCTCCAACTCCCTGGGGCTCTCCCCATGCACAGAGCAACCTCAGCTCTGTGCACAGATTACTGTCTACCACCACACAAAGCAGTGACCAACATGGCCCTCCATGTATCTCTATGGGAAAGCCAATGATACAGCTCTTATATATCTTTGGCTTTCCCACAGAGATACATTGAGGGGCCTGTCGGCCACATTGGACAGTAATCCGTGCAAGGAACTGAGGTCTCTCTGTGCATGGGGAGAGCCGGGGTGCAGGGCAGGATATTGCAAATGTCCAGAGTGTACAGTTAATAACCATCCTCTGTTTCCTATCACTGAGTGAGTTACTTACCCACTTACACACATTTTTCCCTAGTCCTGGGGAACAGACCCTGTCCTTATAGAGTCCTTAAATATATATATAGAAATATAAATATAGAAATAAGGGTCTTTCTATCATGTTACTCAACTCCCTTAGAATACTGGGGTGAATGCCTGGTGATTTCTTAATTTTTATTTATTTTATTTAAATTTTTAGGTAGTACTGTACATCTTCATGGGTTAGACAGGTGACATGTACTGGTGTGTTTACCTTTTCCTGCTGTATTACACATGGCATTTCATTGGTTTCACCCAGTTATAGAAAAGCGCAGCTAACTTTTTCCAAAAACAGCATCACACATGTCCGCAGGTTGTGCGTCGTTTTTCAACTAGGCTCAATTCACTACAAATCTCCCATTTAGTTTCTGTACTATTGTTTTTAAAGATATTACCCAAACCATGTTAAGAGCTTCTCTAAGCTGATCAAACATTGCCTTCCTGAAGTTCAGTGTTTTTTGTGAACAGAACACCCAGTTATAATTAATTATATTGTGATCACTATTTCCTAGGTGTCCCCAATGTGCACATTTGTTAGGCTGCATTCACATGTCGTTTTTGCAATACGGTTCCTGTATTAGGTTTTTTTGTTAAAAAAAAATGTATGTCTTAAAACCGGACCGAACTGTATACAACCATATATACCTCTGTACTGTTTTAAACCGTATACAGTTTGAAAACGGATGTTCGGTTGCAAATAAAGTTCTTCTTGTTCTATTCGTGGGAAGAACTTTTGGCGTGCACTGCGCATGTACAAACTGCAAAACCGTATTGTGCCGTATGCACATACGGTTCTGTACGGTTCCCACTGACCACCATTTAAAAAAAAAAACATATACGGGTTGTACCCGGTTTTTCACCCGGACATAAAACCGCAGTAGACTACGGTTTTGTGTACGGGAAAAAACTCGATATAACCGTAAATGATGCAAAACGTACACAACCGGATGCTACATTTGGCATACGGTTTTCAATGACATGTCTATACATACGGTCGACCGAATGCTGCCGTAATTGCCCACAGGCCCCTGTTTTGCTTACCACGCACAGGTAGGATTAGCATTAGGTCCCGCGCCATTTTGAGAAACCTTGACGTTAGTGTGCGAGCTCTGGTGTGTCCTTCATATAAGGATACACTGGGGAATGTCTAAATTTTAACATCATAGCCAATGTCATTGTATACATCTACCACAGTAGTGCACCCGTATTCCTGTATTGTACTATACATACGGTTTGCAATACGGATATGGGAACCGTATTGCAAAAACGAGATGTGAATGCAGCCTTAATCTGTCGGGTCTGTTGATTAACATTAAGTCAAGTAGGGTGCCCCCTCTGGTCAGGTACTGCACTATTTGGAACAGATAGTTATCTTTAGTTGTAGAATTTCTTTTTCCTCCCTTATAAATTGGCCTCAATAATAAATGTTCTGCTCAATAATAAATTATCTGCCACTATCATTATATTTGGCAGCTTTTAGCAAATCCCTATCAGTATTTTATTATTTTTCTCTATATATTTCTACCCATAGGGATGGCACATTCTAAATTCCCTCAGATATGTCTTCTTGCAGTGAGCCCTGTAGACAGGACTTTACATAAAGACAAACTCCTCCCCCTTTTGGGATAGATTCTAAATAAATTATAACCCCGTATGTTATCCACCCAGTCATTTCTATCGTTCAGCCGTGTCTCCGTTATCCCATTATGTCATCATTTTGCTCTGACATTATCAACTCTAGTTCATCAATTATATGAGCAAGAATATAGTTTCTGCTATTATTAACCATGAATGTGGTTAAACAGATTACTACTTGGTTAAATCCTAAAGGTTCTTAAAATAAAGTATGCTAATCCTTTTTTCAGCAACGCATCATGTCAATCATTGCTGTATTCTGGTTGTTAATACTAACCACAGACATCTCTAAATAGCTAAGCTGTGCCATTAAGCCACTTCCTACATAGTCTATTTAAAACAGGTTTATTGTGACATATTTTGTGTGTGCAGACATATTTCTGTTTATGCAGAAGTTCTGATCCCATCTGTCCTTAATCATTTTATTTTATGTACGTCATGAAACAAGCATCTGATAAATAGCAGCCAAGAAATCATTTACATTGTAATTACCAATTTAAAGGGGTGCTCCACCCCTAGACATCTTATCCCCTATCCAAAGGATAGGGGATAAGATGTCTGAACGCGAGGGTCCCGCCGCTGGGGACCCCTGCAATATAGCATGCAGCACCCACCTGTTTCTTGTCCGTAAGCGCTGGAGGGTCTGGGTCCCGTTCACGGGAATGGAAGTTCGTGACGTCACGCCCCGTCCCCTCAATGCAAGTCTATGGGAGGGGGCGTGACGCCCCCTCCCATAGACTTGCATTGTGGGGACGGGGCGTGACATCACATGGGGGGCGGAGTCGTGACGTCACGAACTTCCGTTCCCGTGGACGGGACCCAGACCCTCAATCGCTTCCAGACAAAAAACAGGTGGGTGCCGCATGCTATATTGCGGGGGTCCCCAGCAGCGGGACCCTCGCGATCAGACATCTTATCCCCTATCCTTTGGATAGGGGATAAGATGTCTAGGGGTGGAGTACCCCTTTAAAGTACTAATATAAAAGTGGATTTATCAACAGATTATAGTCACTCTTCTACTAGCCAAAATGACAATAAAAATATAGACAAGACACAGAGCACACATGGTGGCAGGACAATATTATCAGCAATGTCATCAACTGATCCACAGACAAAGCATTGATGAACCAACACACAGCCTCCTAACAGCAGGAGACAATCATTATCAATCAATATGATCAGCTTCAAAACCAGCAATTGAAGGATCTGTTATATAGATTGGTGGAATCAGCTCAAACCAGACACAGCAAAACCATGGCATGGATCTATACTCCAGCAAAAACTAAAACAGCTGAAAGGAAGTAGCCCCCTTATCCCGATCAGATTTCTTGTGACAGATTTTCAGTTAGCCATTTATTATGCATACTGGTCATCTTGTTTTAGACGACCACTTCCATAGAAAATCTCTTTTTAATGCAATTTTGGGTGGTTGCCTCGAAGACATTCCACTGTATCAAGTGAAAACAGATCTGTTATAGCTATCATGGTATTGTTAAAGGGGTATTCCAGAAGATATCTTTTAATAAATATTCAGGCCCAGGATCCTGTAAAATAGAACTTCCTTCTGTCGAAATAAGGACCTGCCCACTCAACTAACCAATGGCTGATGTGGCATACTGTTGCAGCCAGTGATTGGCTGAGTGGGCAGGTCCTTGAGCCGACACAAACAAAAGGAAGCACTGTGCAGCAGGACAGCAATGGCGGTGTGGGAGCGAGGAAGATAAATATATCTTTTTTTATATTTTACAAGACCGGGGGCCTAAAATGTAAAAAAATAATAATAAATATGTATATATATATATATATATATATATATATATATATATATATATATATGTATATGTATTTCCTCTGGAATATCCCTTTAATAATGGAAGCAATGATGCTAGTTTGAACAGAGCCTTGTGACACCAGTGTCCAAACATTTGTAGAGGACTCGCTGTGGTTTTAGGTTGTTATGTACCGTATATCTTCTTCCATACTGTATAAACAAATAGTTAATAGGGAAAATCACGACTACTTAGACTACTTGTAAAGATAAATTCCACTTTCCCACCCATGTTACCGAAGAGTGCATTTCTGTGCAGTGTATACAATGCATAAGACAATCCTCAATATCAATGAGAAATATTAATAATTAAGTATTAGGTTTTTTCAGCTCATTAGATTGTGAAAGCCGTCTGTAATTGTTTAATGTGTATTTATTGATAGTGTTATAAAGTGAATACTTATGATACATGTAATGGCTTCGGATACAACTTCTATCTGTTTCGGAGGGGAGAAGAGAATAGCCTGGAGTGCTGCATGAGGAGCCAGGTGTGCCGAGGAAGAAAGCATTATTCATCAGAGACTGGTCATTACAAAATGCTAAACCTCATTAAGTCATTGAGAAGAAGCACTAATCAGAGACAGAGCCGGCGCTCATCCTACCCCATAGGAGAGCATAATAACCATGCATATTAAGTAGCAAAGGTGAAAGGGCATAGAGAAGAAGTGGAGTATTGGTGCACTGGGCTAAATTGCAGGTCAGAATCATGAATCTGTAAATGGCTAATCACAATGCTAACTATATTCAAGAGGCTGCCCCCAATAGTTCTTACTATGACATATGGTAACATTCCCAGCAAATGTCTCCCTTACAACTTATCAGTATATTCCTGCCTTAGATAATGTGGGAATAAACCCCATGTCCCATATGGAGACCTGAGGTATTAAAAATGTATTATATAATATTTCCTAGCATGGTCTCAAATTCGATGTACAGATGCCTGGTGCTGGTACTATGCTAAATAAGCAAACGTATGGCTGAAGGTCCTCATTAATACCTCCAGTAACACAAAGCTCCACTGTGGCTTTCCAATGCAAGAAACCAGCCACTGCACTGAATGGGTTAATAGACATCTGTCTTCTTTTTGTGACATACTGTAGCCTGCTAGCCTTCATTTAACAAAGCAGAAGGAGGCATTCAGCTGAACAAAAAGCAAGGTACACAGACGTGCCCATGGCCTCAAAGCAAGCTTTTTACACCACTGGAGCTATGGGACTCATTATAAATAGCATAAGAGCTGTATGCGGGGGCATGTTAAATTAGCTAGCTCTTTCATGTACGGTAGGTAGCCAGTTCCATTCATTGTCCTCTCCTGGGCTGCAGGGATTTGGCATGCAGGGAAAGAGAAGGGAAGTCATACCCACAGAACACCTGATCAGTTCTCCGTGCCAAGGTTCTGTATTGTTAAATATATTATACCTAAGCTATTTCCCATAATACATCTATGTACAGAATACCACTACATCTATTTTAACTTGATGCTAGAGGATCTACAACCAACACTTGAAATCAAAATTAAATGAAATGCTGTCACCATCTTTAATTTAGAATGAATGAATTTAGTCTTACAAGGACAAGGATTAGCTTTGATAAATCTTTGCCTACGTGTACAGCGGAATTTATGCACATGAGCGGTCCGGATTCCAAATAGCCCACCATGGGCCCATAATGAACATCTATGTGCAACAGAATCTGCAAGGAAAAGATGAATGGTATGTTCCATTGTATACCATATTACCTAGATGCGCATCACAAAGTTATGTGCATCTAGTTCTGAGAGGTGGATCGTGCACCAGGGCCTGTAGGAGCTGACCAGACCAGATTTCTGCATTGCCATATTACTTAGTCTGCACTATTTATCTGGTCACTGTCGCTGTTATTATCTGGATATTGTCTGCCCTATTTATTTTCTTGTTTGCCCTAGCGCTGTATGCACTATTTATCTGGTCACTGTCGCTGTTATTATCTGGATATTGTCTGCCCTATTTATTTTCTTGTTTGCCCTAGCGCTGTATGCACTATTTATCTGGTCACTGTCGCTGTTATTATCTGGATATTGTCTGCCCTATTTATTTTCTTGTTTGCCCTAGCGCTGTATGCACTATTTATCTGGTCACTGTCGCTGTTATTATCTGGATATTGTCTGCCCTATTTATTTTCTTGTTTGCCCTAGCACTGTATGCACTATTTATCTGGTCACTGTCACTGTTATTATCTGGATATTGTCTGCCCTATTTATCTTCTTGTTTGCCCTAGCGCTGTATGCACTATTTATCTGGTCACTGTCGCTGTTATTATCTGGATATTGTCTGCCCTATTTATCTTCTTGTTTGCCCTAGCACTGTATGCACTATTTATCTGGTCACTGTCGCTGTTATTATCTGGATATTGTCTGCCCTGTTTATTTTCTTGTTTGCCCTAGCGCTGTATGCATAATTTATCTGGTCACAGTCTGTCTAATGTGTTTGGTCCTTGACACACACCCTCCCATAGACTTGCATTGAAGGGGCGGGATGTGATGTCACATGGGGGCGGAGTCATGACGTCACGATACTCCAGCCCCGTGGTCGTCAAGCTTTACACTTGGAGACTCCAGCTGAATGACAAATTGCGGGGGTCACCAGTTGTGGGACCCCCCCCCCCCCACGATCATACCTCTTATCCTCTATCCTTTTGATAAGGGGATAAGATGTATTAGGGCCAGAGTACCCCTTTAAATCGCATGCTATTTCTTCCATTCTACAGCCTAAAGTAAATTCTAGCATGCTGTGAAATAGTTGAAGGTATTTACAGACAATTTTGTTGGCTTTGCCATCTAAAAAAAAAAAGCTTTCACTATCACAAATACAATCAAAGCATGAAATCTCAACAGTGTAATCTGAGGCAATTACCTCTGGAGCTCAATCGAAGGTTATGGCGCTTGGAAAACAAAATAATAGATGGTAACGTGTCTGGATGCCAGGTGCACACAGCCAGGTTCCTTGCATAAAAGCCCCTCTCCAAAATACTGCACCATAAATTGTTTCTTCTATTGACAGTTGTGACTTTTATTCATCATTTGAATGTTATGATTAATTTATATACAAATAATAAACAAATAGATAGATAGATACCGGTATATGGAATATATTAGGCAGAATGAACAGTCAGTTCTAAGTTGATATGAGGAAATATCTGAGCAACTCTTAGGCCATGTTATGTTCATATGTCAGAATTTCTGTGCCGGATTCTGCTGCAGCAGAGTCCCATTAAATTCAACAGGATTCTGCTGTGCTGTGCACATGGCGGAATTTCCAGATGTTTCCGGCACAGAAATTCCGTTTTCCATGTCCACAGAAAAAATTAGACACGTTAATTCTTTCAGCAGACTCTGCACGGAATAAGGAGCAGTTTATGAGACGGTGCACTCCTGTGTGGTCCTTGCGTGGGAATTTCTGCATGGAATTCCAAATAAAAATTCTGCATGAATTTATAGACAATAAATTTCAATGGGAAATTTCTGCAGAATTTCCAGCAAAATTTTCATGCAGAATTCCATGCATAAATTCTGCCGTGTAAACACAGCCTTACAAAGTACCAATCTGTGATGTCCAGATGACTCAGAAACACAGGTCTTCTGGGGTGTTCCTGGTATACAGAGGTTAGTACTTAAAGGGGTACTCCGGGTAAAACCTTTTTCTTTTAAATCAACTGGTGGCAGAAAGTTAAACATATTTGTAAATTACTTCTATTAAAAAATCTTAATCCTTCCAGTACTTATTAGCTGCTGAATGCTACAGAGGAAATTCCTTTCTTTTTGGAACACTGATGACATCACGAGCACAGTGCTCTCTGCTGACATCTCTGTCGATTTTAGCAACCATGCATAGCAGATGTATGCTAAGGGCAGCATGGTGGCTCAGTGGTTAGCACTGCTGCCTTGCAGTGCTGGGGACTTGGGTTCAAATCCCACCAAGGACAACAATAAATAAAGCATTATTATTATTATAATAATGTCAGCAGAGAGAACTGTGCTCGGGATGTCATCAGAGAGCATTCCAAAAAGAAAAGAATTTCCTCTGTAGTATTCAGCAGCTAATAAGTAGAGGAAGGGTTAAGATTTTTTAATAGAAGTAATTTACAAATATTTTAACTTTCTGCCACCAGTTGATTTAAAAGAAAAAAGGTTTTCACCGGAGTACCCCTTTAAAAAGTTCCAAAGAAGGACAACTGAAGAATACATCTTTATAACAATGGTATTCCCTAGTGGTAGTGGTCGCCTTCAGCAGGATAGTTGGCCAATGATCACATACTTTTGGCTAGATTATCACATAGGCACACAAAAGTATTTCAAGAGAATTAAAATACTAATTTGATGTACAAAACCCATAATAAAATACACTATTAGCTCATTCTGAGTTAACACAAGTTTTGGATCTTCATCTATTAGTGAAGAACAGATGTAAAGCATATCTTTATGAGGAGACAATATGTCTTTGCATTACCTGGACATCCTATTTACTTATAGACACAGTAAGTAATGCTAAAAGGACACCCGTCATGTTGCTTTGCAGCAGGATATGTTTAAAGCTTCCAGGGAATCTCCTAGCCCAAGACGTGCACAATTACAAATTCCAGAAGTTCCACAGACTATCCATGGGACGTCCAGAAATGTGTCCTGTGATCACCTGAATCATGGAGCTAGTCTCTGGCTATGAGATTTCCCGGAAGCTTTGAACATATCCTTGGCGGGACAGATACTTTTTATTTTCCCTGTGCTGGATCTTAGATTAAAGGGGTATTCCAGGACAAAACTTTTTTTTATATATCAACTGGCTCCGAAAAGTTAAACAGATTTGTAAATTACTTATATTAAAAAATCTTAATCCTTCCAATAGTTATTAGCTTCTGAAGTTGAGTTAATGTTTTCTGTCTAACTGCTCTCTGATGACTCACGTCCCGGGAGCTGTGCAGTTCCTATGGGGATATTCTCCCATCATGCACAGCTCCCGGGACGTGACATCATCATTGAGCAGTTAGACAGAAAACTTCAGAAGCTAATAACTATTGGAAGGATTAAGATTTTTTAATAGAAGTAATTTATAAATCTGTTTAACTTTCCGGAGCCAGTTGATATATATAAAAAAAAGGTTTTGCCTGGAATACCCCTTTAAAGATAATTGCTGGAGGTCCCTATTGAGAGACACCATTTTAAATCTCAACAACTGAACATTTTTGCAATTTTGACACGTATTTACAGCCTTCCCTTTGCATTTCAACCGTTTCTTTATCCTCTTTTTAACTATCTTGGCCATTTTCTTGGCTTTATTTTCTGACAGTTTCTTTGGCAACAAAAAAAGCTATATGTAAAAGCTAAAGCCAAAAAACAAACAGCTGTTTGTAAAGTAAACCTTGTTTGGGACAACTTACATCTCACTGCCCTTTGCATTTAATTGTATGGCTGTTACAATTATGGCCACAAAATGGAACAGTGTAAAACAAAAAACTATTTTCTATTAGTTAAACTGCCATTTTTGGACTGAAAATCCGTGTACGAACATAGTTTTAAGGAAATGAGGATATGGCAAATAAACAATGCAAAATAAGTCCCTTGTAAATAGTTTGTAATAAACACTGCAGTACATTATATCAACGCACTTCCCTATGATATACTGTACAAATAACCACAATATACAGTGCCCAAATAATATACCGTATATACTCGAGTATAAGCCGACCCAAATATAAGTCGAGGCCCCTAATTTCACCCCAAAAACCCAGGAAAAGTTATTGACTCGACTATAAGCCTAGGGTGGGAAATACATCCTCCCCCCCCCATGTCATCACCCCCCCCCCGTCATCATCCAGACCCCCGTCATTAACACCCCCATCATCATCACCCTGTCATTTTCACCCCCGTCATTATCCCCCCGTCATCATCCCCCCCTGTCATCATCCAGACCCGTCATAATCACCCTGTCATCATCCAGACCCGTCATCATTCCCCTCCTTCATCATCACCGCCTGTCAATCCCAGTGGTCTTCAACCTGCAGACCTCCAGATGTTGCAAAACTACAACTCCCAGCATGCCCGGACAGCCGATGGCTGTCCGGGCATGCTGGGAGCTGTAGTTTTGAAACATCTGGAGGTCCTCAGCTTGAAGACTACTGCAGCCTTCATCATCATCCAGACCCACCTTTAAGTTTTCTACTCACCTCCCCTCGGTGGGAAGGAAGGGTGAGCTGGTCCGGGCCATCTATGCTGCAGGGACCGTCCAGTGGGGAGGGTTAGTCGTTCCGGGCTGTCCATTTTCACCGGGAGGCCCTCTTCTCCGCTCCGGGACAGCCCCGAACTAGTGACGTTGCCCTGACGACGACACACAGAGACGTTCATGCCCAGGTACGTCTGCTGCACAAGGACAGCATAGATGGCCCGAACCAGCTCACCCTTCTGTCCCACCGAGGGGAGGTGAGTAGAAAACTTAAAGGGGGGGTCTGGGTGATGACGAAGGCCGCAGTGGTCTTCAACCTGCGGACCTCCAGATGTTTCAAAACTGCAACTCCCAGCATGCCCGGACAGCCGATGGCTGTCCGGGCATGCTGGGAGTTGTAGTTTTGCAACATCTGGAGGTCCGCAGGTTGAAGACCACTGAGAAGGGATTGACAGGTGGAGAGTTCACTCGAGTATAAGCCAAGGGGGGCGTTTTCAGCACGAAAAATCATGCTGAAAAACTCGGCTTATACTCAAGTATATATGGTAACCAAATGACTACCTGGCCAATCAAAAAAGTAATGAATATAGATGGATCTGGTATTCACAGAAATTCTTGTTTCTGTTTTTACAGGTAAGTGATGTAAGTACAACCACCATATTATTGCATTGTATAAAGTTGGCCTAGAAGCCATGTGTCAGGTGGTGGTTTCTCCATATGGATTACCAGACTGCACTTTCCTACCAATAAGCACTTTACATGTGATATGCTACAATGTGTATTATCTGCTAATTGAACCTAAAACTGTAACTAAACGTAATGATGGTGAATAATAGAGAGAAGCAGTTAATAAGGAACCGCCATATAAATGTTAGTTAAATGACATAAGAGACTACAGCAGTAAATGGCATATGTGTCCTATATCAGGAAAATGGAGCATGGGCAACGAGAACAGGGGTAATAAAAAAGTACAAATCAAACAAATGGAATTGTGACAGGCTGTTACAGGCTTTGGGGAAGATATTGACACGGCTCCTATTGAGTTATCTTAACTGGATTATTAAGCAATATTGCCGCTACAAAAAGGTCACAAGAAGTGCACTGGAATTGACTGGGCCCCTGATAAATTACAAAGTAGACCCAACCATACATAACACTAAGGAAATGTCTTCAAGAATGGTAATACTGTTTCACGCAAAGAGACAGCAAATACAAGATGTACTGTTATACCAGGATCATCGGTCTGCCTCACTTACTGGACTGTCTTTCCTCTTTATACAAAGCCAAAAAAATGGGCACATATACTGGAAAACAACATGTGCTACTGCATCTGTATACATCACTCCTATCGCTTCTGTAACCAACATTGCAATACTAAAAGATCAGAGGACAATATGCTTTATTAAAGGGGTACAACTCTGCAATACTAAAAGATCAGAGGACAAGATGCTTTATTAAAGGGATACAACTCTGCAATACTAAAAGATCAGAGGACAAGATGCTTTATTAAAGGGGTACAACTCTGCAATACTAAAAGATCAGAGGACAATATGCTTTATTAAAGGGGTACAACTCTGCAATACTAAAAGATCAGAGGACAATATGCTTTATTAAAGGGGTACAACTCTGCAATACTAAAAGATCAGAGTACAAGATGCTTCATTAAAGGGGTATAACTCTGCAATACTAAAAGATCAGAGTACAATATGCTTTATTAAAGGGGTACAACTCTGCAATACTAAAAGATCAGAGGACAATATGCTTTATTAAAGGGGTACAACTCTGCAATACTAAAAGATCAGAGGACAATATGATTTATTAAAGGGGTACAACTCTGCAATACTAAAAGATCAGAGGACAATATGCTTTATTAAAGGGGTACAACTCTGCAATACTAAAAGATCAGAGTACAAGATGCTTCATTAAAGGGGTACAACTCTGCAATACTAAAAGATCAGAGGACAATATGATTTATTAAAGGGGTACAACTCTGCAATACTAAAAGATCAGAGGACAATATGATTTATTAAAGGGGTACAACTCTGCAATACTAAAAGATCAGAGGACAATATGCTTTATTAAAGGGGTACAACTCTGCAATACTAAAAGATCAGAGTACAAGATGCTTCATTAAAGGGGTACAACTCTGCAATACTAAAAGATCAGAGTACAATATGCTTTATTAAAGGGGTACAACTCTGCAATACTAAAAGATCAGAGGACAATATGCTTTATTAAAGGGGTACAACTCTGCAATACTAAAAGATCAAAGCTGCTTTATTATAGAGGAACTGTGGCCATTTCTAAGAATGCAATTTACCCGTATGTATAGATTCCTCAGGGGGTGCTGATTACATACCTATTCATGATTTTATGGTTTATCTTTCCGGATTATGGGGTGTTATGGTTCACCTGACAGATTCCCGAGTCTGTCAGATGGGCGTGCATCTATTCATGTCTTGCTGAGGCGCTAGGAGGTATGGGTGGGCTTATTTGCGCTCCCATCGCTTATGCCTGAGTCAGCAGGATCTTCAAGAATTGTCTATGGGAGCGCATACTACACAGATGCTATTCACACCCCCGGCCCATGTAAGTCTACCTATGCCTCCTAGCCGCACAGCATAACGAGAAGTACCTTGTGATCAATTCAGGAATCTGTCAATGTACTATAACACCCCATAACTCTGGAAGGAGGCAGATCAGTAAACCCAAAAAATTTATGTGAACAGTACCCCCCTAAGGAATTTACACATTTCAGTAAATTGCATTTTTAGAAATAGCTACAGGTCCTCTTTAAAGGGGTATTCCAGTTTCAGCAAATAAAGCTTATTGTACACTACTAAAATATACTTTCTCTATCTATTGACAAGTCTCTAGCAGTCACTAAACTTTCATTGTTTTCTTCCAATGGATAAAATCCTGTCATGGTCATGTGGCAGACACACGGGTGCAGGGTTTCATACAGCTGTGATAACTGGTGTCAAAGACAATTTAGGACATTTCAAAAAATATTATGTTGGGTGTGATAATCTGGGGTGGATTGGTACTGCCATGATTTTACTACCTGCCAGCTGGTCTATGCCAATTGGTGTCTCTTCTCTTCTGACTACAATCTAGCAGTATCCAGAGATCCTTTTTGTAACCGCACAGAATTTTTACTTCGGAACAATTGGAAGGTTTAACAGTCCCTATCATTCTATTTTGGAGGGTTTGGCCCAAACCACTAACCCTGTGAAACCATTCTCTAGTTCTTAAAAACATTTGACATAAAGTTTACATGTCAAAGAGGAAGGGCTCTTTACAAATGAAAAAAAGACTTACCTGACTTATCAGTGATATAACTGTGGTGCTCACCTTAAAAGAGAACTCCGGGGGGAAAACAAATGTTTTCAAATCAACTGGTGCCAGAAAGTTAAAGGGGTTGTGCGCTGCCCTGCCTTTCGGAGCTCCGCACGCAGCGTCCAGAAGTTCATTACTCTGAACGCTGTGTGCAGGCTTCCGTGTTCGCGTCCACCGGGCGTGACGTCACGCCCGGCCCCCTCGTGACGTCCCGCCCGCCCCCTCTACCAAAGTCTATGGGAAGGGGACGTGACAGCGGTCGCACCCCCTTCCCATAGACTTTCGTTGAGGGGGCGGGCGTGACGTCACGAGGGGGCTGGGCGTGACGTCACGCCCGGCGGCTGTGAACACGGAAGCCCGCACACAGCGTTCGGAGTAATGAACTTCCGGACGCTGCGTGCGGAGCTCCGAAAGGCAGGGCAGTGCACAACCCCTTTAAACAGATATGTAAATGACTTCTATTTAAATGGACACTGTCAGATTCAAAAACTTTTTATATGTTGTACATCTTGGCAAAGCATAAACCTTTCTAATATACATCATAAGAAAATATTATTTCCTTTTTATAGAAACCATGGTTTATAAAATCTTGGCTTTATCCAAGCTGGAGCACAGGCATGGACAAAGTCTAGGTAAGTGAGGGTGGGCTAGCACTAGTCTGTGCACTCTCCTGTCTGATAGGACTCCTCTGTGCTCTCTCCTGTCTGATAGGACTCCTCTGTGCTCTCTCCTGTCTGATAGGACACCTCTGTGCTCTCTCCTGTCTGATAGGACTCCTCTGTGCTCTCTCCTGTCTCATTGTACTCCTCTGTGCTCTCTCCTGTCTGATAGTACTCCTCTGTGTTCTCTCCTGTCTCATAGGACTCCTCTGTGATCTCTCTTGTCTGATAGCACTCCTCTGTGTTCTCTCCTGTCTGATAGCACTCCTCTGTGTTCTCTCCTGTCTCATAGTACTCCTGTGTTCTCTGTCTCATATGACTCCTTGGTGCTCTCTCTTGTCTGATAGCACTCCTCTGTGTTCTCTCCTGTCTGATAGCACTCCTCTGTGTTCTCTCCTGTCTCATAGGACTCCTCTGTGATCTCTCTTGTCTGAAACTACTCCTCTGTGCTCTCTCCTGTCTCATAGTACACCTCTGTGCTCTCTCCTGTCCGATAGCACTCCTCTGTGTTCTCTCCTGTCTGATAGGACTCCTCTGTGCTCTCTCCTGTCTGATAGGGCTCCTCTGTTCTCTCTTCTGTCTGATAGGACTCCTCGGTGCTCTCTCCTGTCTGATAGTACTCCTCTGTGCTCTATCCTGTCTGATAGTACTCCTCTGTGCTCTCTCCTGTCTGATAGCACTCCTCTGTGCTCTCTCCCATCTGGTAGTACTCCTCTGTGTTATGAAGTATATTAGAAAGGTTAATGTTTTGCCAAGATGCACAACATATAAAACGTTTTTGCATCTGACATTGCCGTTTAAAAATCTTAATCCTTCCAGTACTGCTGTATACTACAGAGGTATTTGTGTAATTTTTTCCAGTCTGACCACAATGCTCTCTACTAATACCTTAGTTCATGTTAGGAACTGTCCAGAGCAGGAGACGTTTGCTATGGGGATTTGCTCATGCTCTGGACAGTTCCTGACACAGACAGAGGTGTCACTGTGGCCAGACTGGAAAGAACTACACATCTTCCTCTGTAGTATACAGCAGCTGATAAGTACCAAAAGGCTTAAGATTTATAAATAGAAGTAATTTACAAATCTGCTTAACTTCTGGCACCAGCTGTTTTGAAAACATTTTTCTACCAACGGAGTACCCCTTTAATGGTCTTGGCCAGTAGTTTAGTTTATCACTACAGCAGATCCCTACGGGCATAGGCAAATATGTGAAGACTGTTCAACGTTGTATGTCCCAGTGGTTG
The DNA here is from genome assembly GCF_029499605.1 of Hyla sarda. NCBI lineage: Eukaryota > Metazoa > Chordata > Amphibia > Anura > Hylidae > Hyla > Hyla sarda. The sequence goes on along the minus strand of NC_079189.1, from coordinate 181,341,522 downwards.
GGATACCAACAACGAACTGGAATGACAGGTGCACAGAGGTGAATCTCTGCACAGACTAATCTTCAGATTAGATGAATGGCAAGTAGTGATCAATTCTGTACTGAAAGTGAAATTAGATGTCACATATCACCTCTAAGGTATTTATAGCATTCAGCGAGGCAGAACATTCCTCAGACAGCTTTTAATAACCTTACTAATAACATGCCAAGGTGTGTAGGTCCTTGTATTTTTGCGGGTGGTGCTCATACTCATTACCAAATAAATCAAGAAGATTGAATACTTTGTTTTCTTTTTTATCATTAAAGGGGTATTCCAGGAATTTTTTTTTTTATTTGAATATGCTACAGGGGCTGTAAAGTTAGTGTAGTTCATAATATAGTGTCTGTGCCTGTGTGTGACGGTTTTATCACAATTCTTATGTGATTTTCGCCCCAATATTTATTTTTAACAGCATACAAAATGACTGTTGTCTCAAATTTTTCTCAGGTTGCAATGCAGCCGAGACCTGACTCACTTATGACAGGGAGCCTATCTGCTTCAATGGGTGAAGCGATCTGCAACTAATGCAACAGCTGTAGGCACCTTGATTGAAAACCCCAGGTCTTTTGAATGGATGCAGCTCATTTATGTTTCAATGGGTTGGGTGGCTGATGTGTGCACGGGAGGAAAATGGAATTATGGGATTTGTAGCCAAAAATGAAAAGTCAAACAGGAAATACCAGTTCACAAATAGCTAGCCACAGTATTATGGTAATCTTATGACAAGCGCAGATCCTTCCTAAGCATGTCCATTACTGCCTGCCAGGTTCGTACTAAAATCACCTTATGGTGGATAACCCCTTTAACATGTCTACAATCCCATAATTTCCATAACTCCATGATTACAGTAGTAGGATTTATAGATATGTTCAATGCCCCTGTCCAATATTACATTTGATTTTCCGTGTGTGATTTAGAATTCTAGAAGCTGCGCCTAAATGTAGAGAGGTACAACTGACACAATGTTATACAGTGACCCCCCGACCTACGATGGCCCCGACATACGATAATTGCGGTGACGATCACTCACCTGTCTTCGGGGCTCAGGAGGTCCTCTTCGGGATCCCCTGCATCGCCGGCACTCTCCTTCGTCATCATCACGTCATCCAATAGGAGCGGCGTGCGTAGTGACGTGATGGCGGCGGCGGAGAGCGAGGATCCCGGGAAGCAGAGACGTCCGGAGCGTCGGGGACACCTCGGGGACGCGGCAACAGATATGGAGGGAGACATCCAGGGCAGTGGTGATGAGCGGTGATGGATCTGGAGCAGCGGGGACTGGTGAGTATGACTTCCTATTCTTTCCATTGCACGGATCCCTCAACATATGATGGTTTCAACAAACGATGGTTAATTTGGAACGGATTACCATCATATGTTGAGGGACCACTGTATAACACTGTACAAGACTGAACCTGATAAACAGTTATTCAGTGTAACACACATGCAATAACAGGTGACATCAGGATGAGGCTAAATACATTAAAAGGAAAATGGTCACCCATTCACCCACACTAAACCCAATACACCGGGTTATAGTGCGGGTGAACATGAGACCGATGTGGGGTCTCTGACTTCTATACATACCTGCAGTCCGGCACTCAGTCCCTCTGAAGATCCTCTTCTATCTCCTCTGAATTGCGAGCTGGAGGCCGGCCCGCCGTCTGGTTTTGAATATTTATGGTTGCTACTCACGTGAGCGCTTAGTATGAACAAGCACTCACGTGACCAGTGACCATGAATATTCAAATCCAGTCGGCGGGCCGGCCTCCAGCGCACAATTCAGTGCAGATAGAAGCCAATCTTCAGAGGGGCCCGGCGCCGGATTGACGGTATGTATAGAAGTCAGAGACCCCTCATCGGTCTCCTGTTCACCTGCACTATAACCGGTTTAGTGTGGGTGAACGGGTGACCGTTTTCCTTTAACATCTATAGCAAACATGTATTTTTCAGTGTTTATAAGAAAAATAAATATCTTTAATTTAGTGACTCGTGTATGCACCCAACAGTCCCCCTCCCAACCCTCAATACCTCAGAATCTTCTCAGTTGCATACATTTACATTTTGGATTAAAGTGTGACCAATACAATGTGAAGCTCGGTCACTTAATGTGAAGCTCGGTCACTCGGTCACAGCTTTACCAACAGTGACACCAATAGGACAGACAGCAGAAGGCAAGGCACTTCCAATATTATTTGATGGCCACAATAATATGGCTTACAGTTTTCCCAGTTTATACAGCAATCTATTCCTACATAAAATATTGCCTCACAATAAAAATGTGTTATGACTGCCAATAAAAAAGAATTGACCAAATAACTCCTTAATATGTTAAAAAATAGTATACGTTTTAAGTCCTCTCATACACGGTTATGGGAAAAATAAATAAATAAAAAGATTCCTCTTATAAGCCAAATATACAGAATGTTAATGTAAATACCTGAAAATGCAGAGAAAAAGCGGAAACAACTATGGTCATTGTTCACACTGTGTTTACGTTTCAGGTAAATGTAGCGTGGACCCAGCTTTATCCAGTCTTCAATAGTGTTGAGCGGCATAGGCCATATTCGAATTCGCGAATACTCGCGAATATATGGATGAATATTCGTCATATATTCGCGAATATTCGCATATTCGTAATATTCTCGTTTTATTTTCGCATATGCGAAAATTCGTATATGCAAAAATTTGTGTATATAAAAATTTGCACACGCGAAAATTCGCACACCAGTCTCACACAGTAGTATTAGAGCCTTCTTTACACCACACAAGCTGCAAGCAGAGAGGGGTGATCACTGTGATGTGTACTGTGAAAAAAAAAAAATACGAATATTCGTAATTACGAATATATAGTGCTATATTCGCGAATTCGCGAATATGCGATATTCGCGAATAAAATCCGCATTGCGAATCTTCACGAGCAACACTAGTCTTCAACAGTAGCTGAACTCTAAAATACATAACAGCTACATTGCTTTGCCAGTTAATAGTTTACTTGACAGGTTCATATATAATTTATATAGTTGTATTTTATTAACACTGACAAACACTTTTCCACAAAAAGTAGTGGGGGGGGGGGAGGGTTTCTCTCCACTTTTACCAGACCCATAGCCAATATAGTCTGTTTAATGTATATCCATAGTGTTACATAAAAAGACATTTACTGTGCACAAAGTAAAAAAATAACTGATTACCATTTTGTCTGGTCAATGTCAGTTACAGTACCTACCACAGAGGCAGACCACTAGATGGTTACGATGCCTGCAGCACACACTAGGGGGAGCTCAAAGACAGATTTTAAACTTCCAATGTAAAATATTATAAAGCTCCCATTGCAAAGCTTCTTATTAAAGCATAAAACCATATGCAGCCAGCTCCCCCTTGTGGTAGCTGCCTGAAGTGAGAATTTTATCTTTGTGAAACAGGAGATTTAGAACTTTGAAAGTAAAAACATGACCCCCATACAGCTTTATTGTGAACTTATTTAGTAAAGAATTTTGGACCTTCAATAGGATAGTGGACATTCACTTTATTGGAAATAAAAGTACATTTTTCAGAGCTCTCCCTAGGGGCTGAAGTTATTTCTGACTTTTGCTCAGACCTATGATCTCTGCTTACTTACAGAACGGAATCCCATAGCAACTCTGCTATTTGTCCTGAAGACAAAACTTAAGACAGAGTACTTTGGCGGTTCAGTGTTACATTTTAGGTCTGATGAGTAGACCACCCAAAACTGCATTGAAAAATGTTCTTCTGTGGAAGTGGTCTTCTCAAAGAAAATTGCCACGGTGCATCATGAATGGGGAACTGAGAATCCGCCACACACAATCTGGTCTGGATAAGAGGATGGTCAGACATAGGTGAGATTGGCGGAACTTTACCTCAGAACGCTGGATGGATACACCAGTCTTGGTAAATTCCCACCATATTGTAGATAGTTAAACTATTAATGATTCTTGGGTTTGCTGTTTCTATAATACATACACAATCCTGGCTATAGTTATATATTCAATGTACATTTACAAAGAAAGTACAAACATGTATCATAAAAAGGTGATGTTATATAATTAGACATTGTGTTGTATTGTTCTTCATAGTTTGCATTGTTTGTGGCTATCTATACATTTCTCTGCTATACTAAGGTTGAGGGACAAGGGAATCATGTCTGCTAATGCTGAGGTACAAGCAAAGCACGTTGAGTAGCTTTCACATACCCGACTAACTGCAAACATTGGCCCTAGGCCTATAGAGACTCACTCTAGACTTTCTCAAGACTGAAACTTTCATGTGATCATGTGATCACATATATGTACATAGACTTCAGTGGCCCATGGGTGGTATAGCTGTTAATATTTCATTCTACCAGGATACATGAATATTAACTTTGGCTTTTTATGAAGTGTTAGCAGCGTAATATAATTCATGAAGCAAGTCCCATTGTTTTGTCCAGGGTTGTAGCTCCCATAAGGCGAGTGAGGTGGTCGCCTCAGGTGTGCTTTTGCAAGGGGGCGCAGCAGCCAGGGCTGCATTGGCACTGGCCGCTGCACCTACTTGCACAGGGAGTCCAGCACACATTACACTGAGGCATTGATTCCCAACCGGGTTGCCAGGACACTCTAGTGGGAAATATGGCGCTAACATTTTTTTGATTTTCCTGCCCAGGCCAGCGCACCTGTGAGTCGCAGGCATGCAGGCCGGGTGGGAGGGAAGTCTGTGTGCAGTGCCAGGACGGGTGATGCTCCAGCTCCAATCCTCGTGTATCTTCCCTCTCCTGTGGAGCAGCTCTGGACTCTGGATTCTCCCTGGTCACTCAGCAGAATGATGGGGATGGAAGGAGCAGGGGTGGTGCTGACAGAGGCCTACTCAGCTTCAGGTAGTGCACCCCCACCCTTCTGTCACCCCTCTACACCTCTTGTCACCCCTGTACATCCCTCTGTCAACCCTGTGCACCTATCTACACCCCTTTGTCACCCATGTCATACCTTTACACCCCTGTACGCCCCTCTGTCACCCATGTACACCCCTCTATCACATCTCTACACTCATCTGACACTCCTGTACACCCCTCTGACACCCATGTGCACCCCATCTGTTTCCCCTCTATCTCTCAAGTATACCCTCTGTTACCCCTCTGTCACCCATATACACCCCTCTGTCACTCCTGTTCACCTCACTGTCACCCATGTACACCCCTCTGTCATTTCTGTACACCTATTCACCCCTGTACTCCTCTACACCTGTAAAAGGGGTGAAACCGGGGCCAAGCTACCTACCTACAGGGGGTCCTACATATAGCCAACATATTAAAAAATTATTCAGTAAGGGTGTCCCGCTATTTATTTATTATTTCCAAGGGGTGCCCCAAGCCAAAATGGGGGGGCACAATTTTCCGTTCTCGCCTCAGGAACAAAAAGAGCTAGCTAAAGCTCTGGTTTTGTCAGTAGTCCTTTAAAAAAAAAATCACAAAAGGCGAAGGAATTATGGATTAACAATTCATATGACCTCAAGAAGAAGACCATCAAAGTATTACAAAGTAACCAGTTTTAGAGACATGTCAAAATATAGTATCAATGGGACTTCCTGCTCATGATAGCAAGAGGGTACGTGGACACTTCCTTTCCCAACAACTTTTACCTCAGATACCTCCAGAATTTCTATTGTTTATGACATTTGCATAAATAAGATTAGAATGCACCTAGTCCTCTTCATTCCAATGATCAGTGAGGATCCATCAGCATCCCAGCTCATGAAACCCAAACTTATTATTTAGGCTTTATTCATGTCAGTCTTTGGAGCTCCTTTCGCTGATTCCTTTGAAATGACAGGACTCCTGCATGTCAGGTTTTTTTTTTTGTTTTTTTTTTAAATCATGAAAAATAGTGGGCATCTATCGAAATCCCAACGTACCCCATTCAAAATGAATGAGATATGTCGGGTTCTGTTGGTTCCCGATGTCACAACCTCTGTCCTAGCCCCATTATCTGCAGTTATATTGGAACTCCACAACCTTCAGGTGAACATAACTGTATCTCTAGTAAAACTATTTAAAGGAAACTTGTCCCCATAAAATGCTCTTCATTCTACCACTGGTCAGGAGAAGGGCTAGTTGAGAAAATGTACATATATTGTTATTCATAAACATTCAGTATTACATATTCAATAACATCTTAAAGGGGTTATCTGGGCAAAGACATCTTATCCCCTACCCAAAAGATAGGGGATAAGGTGTCTGATCGTGGGGGGCCTGCCACTGGGACCCACCGAGATTTCCGTGCAGCACCCACATTCTATGCGGTGCTGCATCTCCAGTCTTGGAAAGCTCTTTTTTTCTGGGACTGGAGACGTGACGTAACGCCACAATCCCTCGTGGCGTAATGCCACACCCCCTCCATCCATGTTTATGGGAGGTGTTACATCATGTCTCCAGTCCCGGAAAGAGCTATCCGAGACTGGAGACGCAGCCCCGTATAGAATGCGGGTGCTGCACAGAGATCGCGGAGGTTCTTTGGATAGGGGATAACATGTCTTTGCCCGGATAACCCTCTTTAACTAATATCTTTGCACATTCTAGGCTGAGGAGTCTAGTGGGTGGTCTCACTCAATGATTGACTTTTAGATCTGTTACTGATTTGTACCAACCCCAAGACTCCTAATCCCAGAATGAGCAGACATTTACAATAACAAAACACTTCCAACAAAAACATATATTATTCTGCTCAGCTCCTTCAGCTCTCTAACATGATGCCAGCAGATCAGAATTCTCATTCAATGTGACAGGTTCCTTTTAATATCACATACACACCCATTAATTTCCCATTTTATCCCTATAATGTTCTGTTCAAAAAGAGAGAACATTAGAAAGAAAAAAACACAACAACAACAACATAATATAGTAAATACAGAATATGATTTTATATCTGAAAAATTGCATGGCATCCAATAGTAAATACTGTATGCAAATTAAAATGCAGATTGAAGAGGCAAGGAGAACACTAATATTCCCTACCGCAATAAGAGAGGGATAAATGGCATATGGTACTAATAGGGATACAGTAACCACTGACCTTCACAGATTTATTGATTCAATATCAATTGTTTGGAAGAAGAACTAATACATCATAAAGGTCATTGTGTGCGACAGTGCTGGTTACAATGTACGATTGAAATGGCTGTTAAATTAACGTTGAATAGAGATTTTACATTTTGTTTTATTACAAGAAAACAATCCTCAGATGTATCTATTTTCCCACTAAAAGGGGTTATCCCAATATTAATACTTATCAACTATCCACAGGATAGGTGACAAGTAACTGATCAGTGGGGGGTCCAACCCCTGGAAACCCCATCAAACATGAGAATGGGCATCCCTTACAAAGATGTTTTGAATTGATATTGAGAGTAAGTAGCAGGAAAATAGAAATATATATGGCTCCTACCCTTGCTGAAATATATCATATACAGTATCAGCTATTTGCCAATATTTCTGCTAAAATTCCACTTCACAAGGGCTCATGTATATGGCTGTATTCATTTGAAATTCTTAATAAAATCACCTTTTCAACACTCTTAAAGGGGTAGTCCAGTGCTTATAAACGTATCTCCTATCCTAAGGATAGGGGCTTAGTTTCAGATCACGGGGGGGGGGGGGGGGGGGGGGGGGGCGAGTCCGACAGCTGGGGCCCCCGGCTCGCTGGCCAGATAGTGGTTGTCGACCACCGCACGAAACGTCAACTGACACGCCCCCTCAATGCATCGCCATGGCAGAGCCGGAGATTGCCAAAGGCAGCGCTCCGGCTCTGCCATAGAGTTGCATTAAGGGGCGTGTCAACACGCCCCCTTCCCGTGGGCTGCCGTGGCCCCGTACAGGAGATCGCAAGGGGCACCAGCGGTCGGACCCCCGGTGATCTGAAACTTATCCCCTATTCTTAGGATAGGGAATACGTTTGTCAGTACTGGATATCTCCTTTAATGGTTAATCTAACAAAAAATGCAGTTATTTATACTTCTTTTGAAAGAAAAAGTATGTGTTAGGTATTCTCCTCTAAGTATTCTTATCTAAAAGCAATCCAGAAGAAAACAAGATTAGATTTACTAACACTGTGGTGGGGATTTACTAATACTGCCCTTTTATATGCTGATCATGTGTATAATCCAGTACATGCATCCGGCGCATCTGTGGCTGCCCATGCGGCCAACTTAGATATCTATGCCACCTCATACATTTCCACAATAATTTATCGCAGCTACTGGTTACTAAGTTATAGTAAATGACCCATCTCTTTTGCTGTAAAGCCCTGCACACTTTTTCAAAAGCGCATGCTTGGTGTAAAGGAGCCAAAAGTTGCCCAATTTTCTTGTAGAGTAAGAGGTGCATAAGAACAAGCATCTGACATGTCTAGCCAAATGTGCTAAATTTATCACACAGCAGAAACCACTGTTATAAGTTTGGCGCAGCCTGTCTGGTCTAGGTTTATCCTGTCTAGCTTCAGGACAGTCAGCCCACTTTCACATGGTCAATATTTTGCACCAGTAATTGTAAGGAGTGAAAGTGGGTCCAAAACACAGAGGTAAAAATATTTTCATTATAATTTTTCTATGTGTTTCTTGCAGTCCTAGTTTCGTCTTACAAACATGCATATTTAGAACAATCCAATAATTCCAGCAAGTGTCGCCTCATCATTGACCTTTTCCAGAAATGACAAGAACAGTTTATCCATGGAAAACAAGATCTGACTGTAGTGTAAATGGAAGAGAAGCAGAACTGCTTGATACATCCAGTAATGTGACTTCCACTGGACGACAGAGGAGACAGACAAAATCAATTGGACTCATCTCCAGGGAGACACACAAAGATTAATGTCTAAGTCTTAGAAGTGCCAGAAATCTAAAGGAAGACTCTTTGTAATTCTGCTTAAGATGAAATAGAAAAAAAACTATAAAAAGAGATAACTGGGTATAGTGATCTTCTCTATTTAATAAACTTGCAATAACCTATAACTAGTGGTTAGTATACCTACAAATCTGTAATTAACATACTATTATTGTTTTATTTTTAATTATAGATGTTAGTCATTTAGTTCATGTTAAAGGGGTACTCCACTGACCAGTGTTCGGAACATTTAGTTCCACGCCCCCTCAATGCAAGTCTATGGGAGGGGGTGTGGCGACTGCCATGCCCCCTCCTATAGACCTGCATTGAGGGAGCGTGGCATGACGTCATGAGGGGGCATAGCTGACCCTTGCAGCGCGCACACAGCGTTCGGAACTAAATGTTCTGAAAGCTAGCCAGTGGAGTATCCCTTTAAGAGGGTCTGTGCTGTAAATTGTACTACATGTTTTTGGCCTACACAGAGGAGTTACTCCGTGTCCTGGCTACCTAATGCATTTTCCACACAGAAACTAAAAAATTATATTTTGTTTCCCTTTTCGCTTCTTCCGGGGCAGGAAGCTCTATTTTGTATGAGTGCTTTACTATGATTTGTTTTATTCTGTCTTGCATTGCTGTATGGGCTTTGTACATGTTATGGGGGAGATCAAAACCTGTGCAGAGGAAAAGTTGCCCAGTCCACATTTTCTGTGGAAACCTTAGTACATATGTTGTTTTTTTTGTGAAAATGGACGCGACGGCATTTCGGGGACGTGCCCACTTAGTCATGCATTCCAGGTGTGAGGTAGGAGAAGATTAAATAGCCTGAGGATAGACACCTATTCACATTACAAATATAAATATATAAAAAATCGCATGCAAATAGTTCAATATCAAAAGCTAACTAAAGTGCTATCAGGGCTATAGAAAAGATTTAAAACTGCAAACCTCGTTTAATTCCCGAGGAAATAAACTACCCAATTCTGTAATCCTATAGCATTCTTGTTGCAACAGACATCTTTTATTGAGGCTTTCATTCGCTGCCTCTGATAGTTCTTCCAATATTAACCAATTCTAATGATGTTATAGAATGGCCACCACATTCCCTAAAGTGTCTAGCCACTGTACTCTCACAGTACTTTCCTAGAAAACAGAAAGATTTCATTTTTGATGGGCTTATAAGATATGGCTTTAACAATGAATTATTTTCTGTACGATCAAACTTTTTATTTACAGATCAATGGAGTTTCCATGGGGTCCTCAGTGAGCCTTAGTGTAGAAAATGCCTTTATTGCAGATTTTGAAGAACGGTATATTTTCAATGATACAGCTAAGAACACAATGTCCACGTGGATTCGCTACGTGGACGATGTGTTCATGACATGGAAGGCTGATGAATAGTCATTAATAACATTTGTGGAGAATCCTACTAAGAAACATAATACTATTAAATTTACATTAAATTTCAGCAGTAATGTCATCCATTTTTTAGTTGCAGAAACTAGACGCACATCTGAGGGTTTTGATACAGCAATGTATACAAAGCCGACTGATGTGAATAATACCTTACATTAAAAAAAGCTTTCATGCACCTACCACATTCAAGGGTTTACCCTGTAGTCAATTCATTAGGGCTAGATGCATTACTAGTTTTGATCAAGAGTATGAAATCAGCAAGAGAAACTTCAGAAAGAGAAACTTAATAAAAAATTTATAGAGAAAAGATATAGCCCAAGGCAGGTTATACAAGAAGGGGGGAAAGGTGCAAAAACTAGCTAGGAATGACTTGTTGAAAAAACCATCAGAACCGAAATCAAAGAAAGAACAGAATTGTGTAATGTACTTGGGGATGTACGACAGGAGAGCATGTACAGTGAAACAAGCAATTCTCAATAACTGGCATATCCTACAAACAGATAACAATTATTATGGCAAAAAATTTACAGATATCCTAATTTTTGCATATAAAAAAGGACAATCTATAGGTGAAAAACTGATCTCGCCGTAAGGAAAAAGACTAGCCAAATTTTTGGGCTACAAGACGTTAGGGTACTTTTCCCTGCTTAAATTGCGGCCACTGTAGTGGCATCATTAAAAGGTGAAAATGTCATCCATCTAAAGGTTATTCTATTGCTCATAAAGGTTTCTACACATAGCAAAGTAAGAACGTTATATACATGCTCAACTGTCCGTGCGGACTCACCTACATAGGCCAGACAGCGGGGATGATTAGAACACGCCTTACTGAACATAAGTCATTAATCAGGAAGTTTCTGAATTCTGCAAAAACGGAGATACCGGGTCACAGCGATGATTGAGATGGCTAATATCGGAAGAACTACCAGAGGCAGAAAATGAAAGCCTCAATAAAAGACGTCTGTTGCAACGAGAATGCTATTGGATTACAGAATTGGGTAGTTTATTTCCTCAGGGATTGAATGAGGTTTGCAGTTTAAAAATTTTTCGACAGCCCTGATAACACTTTAGTTTAGCTTTAGCTTTAGATATTGAATTATTTGCATGCGATTTTTTATATATATTTATATTTGTAATGTGAATAGGTGTCTATCCTCAGGTTATTTAATCCTCTTCTACCTCACAGCCTGTACACATGACTTAGAAGGCACGCCCCCGAAACGCCGTCGCGTCCAAGGTGTTGAGCAGGAATTAAATTTCAGCTCATACTTGTCTGTATTTGCTATCAAGCTCCACTTTGTTTGAAGATTCGATATGAAGTTTTCATAATAGAAAGGAAAAGAGACAGCATGAAATGAGCAGTGTAATCATGAGTACCCGGCTGGGTCTAAAACATTTAACTGAAGTGTAAACAGTGTTATTGTGCCCCACATTGTGTGTGCATATTGGAAGTTATACAGGGAGAGGTGGAACTCCCTAGTGGGACTATACACATTTTCACTGTGAGCTGCAGCGGGAGCAAAATATTGATTGTTTGAATAAGTTTATCAGGATTTCCACAGCCACACACAATATGAAATCTCAGTAGGATCTGTAAAGGGTCAGATGTGCAAAAATACTTGCCTCTATGAGGTTTGCTCAGAAGAGAAATCCAATGACAATATGAAACCTGACATAGTGGACATAAGACAAGGATACAAGATGCAGAGTCATCTGTCCACCACTGCAGGAGATCACCCATTAGCCACTGAAACAACAGTCATTTAGAACAGCTGATTTTTATATACCAAGGAAAAGTTGGTCATTGTCACAAGACAGAAGTGGGAACTTTTTCTCTTTCCTGCCCAGAGGGAAAACAACTCTCTCTCTCTCTCTCTGAATTTGCCTATTAAGTAAAACTGATTGAAGGTAGGGTCACACATAGTGCATCCGCAGCATATTTGACGATGCGGATGCGCTACTGACCGTCCCAAAAGGGTGCCTCCTGCTGTGCCTGTGTGTTCTGCTTTGTCTGCTCACAGACATCACGGCCACTCTGGGCCTAGCTCGGAGCAGGGGGAGTGACCGCAATGTCTGTGAGTACACTGTGAATGCGTGTGCAACTCACAGATCCCTGTGTATCTGCTCGTAGAGACGGATTGCTGCTAAAAGCAAACAAAGCAGGACACACATGCACAGCAGGAGGAACACTCTAGGTAAGGTCAGTAGTGTATCTGCAGCATCAAATATGCTGCGGAAGTGTGACCCTACCCTTAAGCTATGTTTATACACAAATTTTTGAGCCTTATTTTCAGAAATAAAAGTTCACACAGTTTTTTTTAAATCCGGGGACAGCACAGAGATCTCTCCCTTGATCTATTTGTACCCAGAACTGTATCTATAACAAGGGGGCATCCTCTACAGGTTTCTACACCAGCACAGATGGGGATTTCTTTACTTTAGCAGCAGTGAGACTATGGAAGAGAAAGTGAGAGAAAGTGTCATTGTGAACTCAATAAAAGAGTTAAAAAGGGGCCTATATACATTGTTTGAGAGTATTAATCTGTGTAATCTTTCTTTATTGGCAGGAAGAAAAATGCCATACAGTACCTTGAGAATATTATAAGTTATGAATACTAGATTCTTGGGGACAGAACATTGATTCAGGGGGATTGATTCTGATTCTGCAATATTTGCAGGCAGGAAAGAATTTTTTCTTTGTTATGGGGCAATTGGCAACAGCCTCATAATGGTTTTTTGCCTTCTTCTGGATCAACAAAGTAGAGACAAAATACTGATATACACTGCTCAAGAAATAAAGGGAACACTTTAGAGCCGATTTTCAGATGGAACTTCAAACGGATCTTTAAAACGGAGTAATTTTGTAGTGTGAAAAAAGCCTAAGATAACACATCCTAGTTCTGAATGAATGAACTATTCGTATGAAATACTTTCGTCTTTACATAGCTGAATGTGCTGACAACAAAATCACACAAAAATTATCAATGGAAATCAAATTTATCAACCCATGGAGGTCTGGATATGGAGTCACACTCAAAATCAAAGTGGAAAACCACCCTACAGGCTGATCCAACTTTGATGTAATGTCCTTAAAACAAGTCAAAATGAGGCTCAGTAGTGTGTGTGGCCTTCACTTGCCCGTCTAGCCTCCCTACAATGCCTGAGCATGCTCCTGTCCAATTTCTGGACAGTCTGTGGTGCAATGTGGCATTGGTGGATAGAGCGAGACATGATGCCCCAGATGCGCTCAATCGGATTCAGGTCTAGAGAACAGGTGGGCCAGTCCATAGCATTAAAGCCTTCCTCTTGCAGGAACTGCTAACACACTCCAGCCACATGAGGTCTAGCATTGTCTTGCAGTAGGAGGAACCCAGGGCCAACCGCACCAGCATATGGTCTCACAAGGGGTCTGAGGATCTCATCTCGGTACCTAATGGCAGTCAGGCTACTTCTGGCAAGCACATGGAGGGCTGTGCGGCCCCCTAAAAAAATGCCCCCAGCACACCATTGCTGACACACCGCCAAACCAGTCTTGCTGGAGGATATTGCAGGCAGCAGAACGTTCTCCACAGCATCTCCAGACTCTGTCACGTCTGTCACATGTGCTCAGTGTGAAAATGTTTTCATCTGTGTAGAGCATAAGGCGCCAGTGGTGAATTTGCCAATCTTGGTGTTTTCTGGCAAATGCCAAAACGTCCTGCACGGTGTTGGGCTGTATGCACAACCCCCACCTAGGGACGTTGGGCCCTCATACCACCCTCATGGAGTCTGTTTCTAACCATTTGAGTGGACACATGGACATTTGTGGCCTGCTGGAGGTCATTTTGCAGGGCTCAGGCAGTGATCCTCCTTGCACAAAGGCAGAGGTAGCGGTCCTGCTGCTGGGTTGTTGCCCTCCTACGGCCACCTCCGCATCTCCTGATGTACTGGCCTGTCTCCTGGTAGCGCCTCCATGCTCTGGACACTATGCTGACAGACACAGCAAACTTTCTTGCCATAGCTCACATTGAGGTGCCATCCTGGATGAGCTGCACTACCTGAAGGAAGCATAGGAACTGAGAAGTGGTCTGTGGTCACCATGTGCAGAACCACTGCTTTATTGGGGGTGTCTTGCTAATTGCCTATAATTTCCACCTGTTGTCTCTTCCATTTGCACAACAGTATGTGAAATTGATTGTCAATCAGTGTTGCTTCCTGAGTGGACAGTGTGATTGTAATGTCCGTTTATTTGTTTTTGTATTTTTCTGTTTAGGAGAGTATTCACACAATAGGATGTTCAGAGCAGTTTTCTATTCTCCCTGGATAGGGAAAAGTTAATGCTCTGAACAAATGAAAAAACTCGGCTGTGTCTATTTTAAGCCACACTTCTCCTGCAATCAAGTCTGGTTATTGAGTGTAATACTATGATGTCTTTTAGTTTTATGCCACTATGTCTGTTTTTGCAATATTCTGACTATGTCTGTTTGAGCATTTACCTTGTATTTATCTTGTGATTTTATCTGGGTTTTTAGCCATTGTTAAATAGCATGCTCATTGTAGTTTTAAGTCTGTTACATTTGTCGGTTTTAGGCTGTATGTCTGTTCTGCTTGGTTTGTGTTCACACTGTAGAATCCTGTCCTGTTCCTCCTCTTTGTGGAGTTTGGTTTTGAAATATATCCTGTTTTGTATCTTGAGAAATATCCTGTCTTATATCCTGACCAGTGTTCCTCTATGTTGTAGAGTTTGGTGTTCTTGTATCCATTTTTATGAAGTTCTGTGTGTTATATTTCTGTTTCCTACTGGATCAGCATCCTGATCACACAGTGGCATGTGCCCACTGGCCAGTAGTCTATTTGGCTTTATTATTAATGGCTACTCCTTTTGTGGAGTGGGGTGTCCAGTTTGTTCTGTGTCCCAGTGTGGACAGTGTCCTATGTTTCCTGTTTATATTCTGCCCTGTTAGTATATGTATCCTGTTTGGTATATCTGGTTTTCTAGTAGTTTCCCATTCCTGTTCTGGCCTGTGACTGACTATGTATATTATTTGTTTTTACGCCACTGCACTTTAGCCAGGCAGGGACTGGCTTCAAGTTGTCGATCCATTGCTTAGGATGGATGGGCAAGTAGGCAGGGAGTGTTTTTAGGGTCAGTTTAGGGCTCACTCTCCCTGCCCCCCCCCCCCCCCCCAGTTGGTCATGACAGTGATTTCACAGAAGTGTGATTGACTTTAAGTGTTCCCTTTATTTATTTTTTGAGCAGTGTAGAAGAGATCTAAAATACATAGATGGCCAGATTCAGCGTTAAAGGGGTACTCCGCCGAAAGACATCTTATCTCCTATCCGAAGGATAGGGGATAAAATGTCTGATCGCAGGGGTCCCCAGTGGCAGGCACCCCAGGATCTTCGGTGTGGCACCCCAGTCATCTGCGCACGGAGCGAATTCCACTCCGTGCCATATGACTGGCAACTACAGTCACCACGCCCCCTCGATTCATGTCTATGGGAGGAGGCGTGACGGCATACATTGTAGCCATCACGCCCCCTCCCATAGACATGAGTGGAGGGGGCATTGTGTGACATCACTAATGTGTAAGCTCCAAGCTTCCGTGTTCTGGCTGCCGCTGCTGCAGGCCCAGAGGTCGAGGGGGTTCCCAGTGGTGAGACCCCGAGATCAGACATCTTATCCCTATCCTTTTTTCGGCCGAGTACTCCTTTAAGGCTGCTGCACACAAAAACTTTATAGAGTAGATTTATCATAGTTGTCTTTAGAGTCATCTATTTTTGCTATGGTTTTGCTTATGTGCAACATATTTTTCATACTATTGCAGGGAGGTTGATTAATTTAGGGAATGTATGCAAAAAACAATAAATGACTCCAGAACACAATTTTGTATGATTCCTCTCCTCTACGGCTTTTTGCACAAAATGTCGCAGTTGTGGCAAAAAAGTGCACGTTTTTAAAAGTGCTTTCCAAAGGACGTTTTGTAAGCCAGGCCTGAGCTGGTGTAGATTTGCGGTGTTATGAAGGGGTTTGAGACTTTTGGTGCGACAATCGCACTTAATAAATTTGTTATCACTAGGGATGTCCCGATACCGATACTGGTATTGGTATCAGGGCAGATACTAGC
The DNA here is from genome assembly GCF_029499605.1 of Hyla sarda. Classification (NCBI taxonomy): domain Eukaryota; kingdom Metazoa; phylum Chordata; class Amphibia; order Anura; family Hylidae; genus Hyla; species Hyla sarda. The sequence continues at coordinate 181,325,097 of NC_079189.1, read as the reverse complement.
CATTTGCATGGTATCGGGGACTCGTTTAATGTCCCAGATACCTGGTGCCGCTCTGCTGCCCCATTCTTCCATCCTCCTGTCCGCATCATAGTGTTCCATGGAGGAACATGTGACACACACGTCACTCCGCCTCCTCCCCTGAGCCCAGCGTAACGCTACGCAGGAAGCAGAGTGACGTGTATGTCACATGCTCCTCCATAGGATGACACGATGCAGACCGGAGGATGGGAGAACGGGGCAGCAGAGCGGCAGCACCAGCACCGGACCGAGGAGGTAAGCTGCCTGCAAGGAGGGGGCTGCTACTAATGTCTAAGCGGGGGGGCCCTGCTGCTTTCTAAGCGGGGGGCCCTGCTGCTGTCTAAATGGGGGGCCCTGCTGCTATTTAAAGGGGGGGCCTTGCTGCTGTCTAAACGGGGGGGGGGGGCCTGCTGCTGTCTAAACGGGGGGGCCCTGCTGCTGTCTGAACCCGGGGGCCCTGCTGCTGTCTAAACGGGGGGCCCTGCTGCTGTTTAAATGGGGGGGGCCCTGCTGCTGTCTAAAGGGGGGGGGCTGCTGCTGTCTAAAGGGGGGCCTGCTGCTGTCTAAAGGGGGGGGCTGCTGTTGTCTAAAGGGGGGGCCCTGCTCCTGTCTAAAGGGGGTGGCGCTGCTGCTGTCTAAAGGGGGGGCCCTGTTGCTGTCTAAAGGGGGGCCATGTTGCTGTTTAAAGGGGGGGCCCTGTTGCTGTTTAAAGGGAGGGCCCTGTTGCTGTCTAAAGGGGGGGCTGCTGCTGTCTAATAGGGGGGCCCTGCTGCTGTCTAAAGGGGGGGCCTTCTTCTGTCTAAAGGGGGGCCTGCTGTTGTCTAAAGGGGGGAGCCCTGCTGATGTCTAAACAGGGGGGGCCCTGCTGCTGTCTAAAGGGGGGGCTGCTACTGTCTAAAGGGGGGGCACTGCTACTGTCTAAAGGGGGGGCCCTGCTACTGTCTAAAGGGTGGGGTTGCTGCTGCTGTCTAAAGGGGGGGCCTACTGTCTAAAGGGGGGGCCCTGCTGCTGTCTAAAGGGAGGGGGGCTGCTGCTGTTTAAATGGGGGCCCACTGTCTAAAAGGGGGCTGTGGTCTACAGGGGGCTGCAACTTATGTCTACAGGGGGGCTGCTGTCTACAGGGGGGGCTGCTACTAATGACTGCCGGGGGGCTGCTGCTAATGTCTGGAAGGGGATACTACCTACTATTAAAGACAATCTTACAGCAGTCACCTGCACTAACTTGAATTTATGGGTAGAAAGTGCAGGTGCCTGTTTCTACCGCTGCTCACCATGTGGTCATCGGTCTCACCGCCAATGCAAATTCCCTGTTCTGTCCAATGGAGAAGAGAGAAATCTTGGCTCATACTACAGCAGCCGCCTCCATTGTACACAACAAGGACCCACATATCATACGGTAAGCAGCGCCAAAAACCGGGTCACCCTGGTGTCAGATTCCCTTTAAAATATAAGTACTCGCACTTGGTATCAGCGAGTACTATAAATAAAGTATCGGTACTCTTAACAAAAAATGGTATCGGGACATCCCTAGTTACCACTGCAAAGTGAAAAAGTGCAAAGTGAATTTGACTTTTGAAAGGTCATTTGCAGCTTTTTGCTTACTGAAAAAAAGTCACAAAAAAAGGGCTTAGTATCCAAAAAGAAAAAGAAACACGCAAAACAGCGCACACCCGTAAATATCAAAATGTTCTCTTTATTAATACATAGATCAAAAGGACAGACAAGATTATTAAAAACATTTAAAACAGGCCTAAGGCAGCCAAAGCACAAAACAGGGTGAGCCCCCTCAGACAAGGGAACCCCATCCAGGGCACCTGCCTGGTAACGGGCAACGGAACGCGTGGGGTCTTTAGGGGGGCACTTGCCTGGTAACTCCTCCATTAACCGTCCTGTGTCATTTCATCATAACCTTGCTACATGAGAATACAGGTTGTATATGGGCTGCTGTGATGAATATAGTGTTATGCGGTAGCTTATGTGTACCGTATATCATAGTGACGTTATTGATGTATTGTAATAGGCAGGTGCCCTGGATGGGGTTCCCTTGTCTGAGGGGGCTCACCCTGTTTTGTGCTTTGGCTGCTTTAGGCCTGTTTTAAATGTTTTTAATAATCTTGTCTGTCCTTTTGATCTATGTATTAATAAAGAGAACATTTTGATATTTACGGGTGTGCGCTGTTTTGCGTTTCTTTTTCTTTTTGGATACTGTGTTACATTTGATACGTATAGCAGCACCCCTTTTCTAATTGATGTCGCTAAGCCCGCTCAAATTGTAGTGGTTAAAAAAAGCGCTTAGGCGCACATTCGGCTTTTGAAGCGCCCAGCGTAGGCAAAAGAAAGCTCTAAAGGCAATGATAAATCTCCCCCTATAGGTCTCTTGTTTTTACGGACCTGATCAAACGGTCTGAGTGACATTGGCTTTGAGGAAATTTCCTTGTACGTTACAGGAACATAGGTTTCACAATGTTGGTACAAAAAAAAGAGAGGAAAGACTTCAATATATGGCTACAAACAACCATTCTACTCTCTAAGTTATCCATTCTCATTTGAATAAATAATAAATTCAGTGGGGTCAGGTGGAGGGTGATGACCTACATTAGGACCATGAAGCCTAATATTGGTAACGTTCTCCTAAAGTCATATTACACTAATCTACTATTTATAGCATGCTGTCATCATGTATTGTACGTGTAGTCCACTAGATGGCACTGCTGATCTCAAGTAAAAAGCCACATGACTAAATTCTGAGCATCAGAATAGGACAGAATTTTTTTAAGACGCCAATCTAATGTTAAAGTCCGCAGGAGGACGATGTGACAGATTTATTGAGAAGCACTCTTAATGCAATACAGCTATGAACGAGAGTAGATTTTTGGCATAACTTATTCCAATTTCTGCCATTAGTTATGCTAAATCGACTAGGTTGTAGGAGGCAATGCCCCACCAACCAAAAAAGTAAAAAGTCTAAAATGTTTGCTTAAAAATGCTGCTTTGTGACATTTGAACACCAAAAACTAACATACAACCATGATAAGTTCCCTCTATAGTGCTCAGGAAGCATTTACCTAGATAGATGCAACTGACCTGCAATACATACAGTAATGGCTGTAAATGTTGGCACCCCTGAAAGTTTTCTAGAAAAGGAAGTATTTCTCACAGAAAAGGATTGCAGTAACACATGTTTTGCTATACAGATGATTATTCCCTTTGTGTGTATTGGAACTAAACCAAAAAAGGGAGGAAAAAAGACCACACCTGTTACTTGCCCTAGGTGAGTTTAAAGGGGTTCTCCGGTGCTTAAACATCTTATCCCCTATCCAAAGGATAGGGGATAAGATGCCTGATCGCGGGAGTCCCGCAGCTGGGGACCCCCGTGATCATGCACGCGACACCCCGTTTGTAATCAGTGCCCGGAGTGTGTTCGCTCCGGGACTGATTACCGGCGACCGCAGGGCTGGCGGCGTGTGACGTCACGCCTCCGCCCCCGTGTGACGTCACGCTCTGCCCCTCAATGCTTGCATTGAGGGGCGGAGCGTGACGTCACACGGGGGCGGAGGCGTGACGTCACACGCCGCCAGCCCTGCGGTCGCCGGTAATCAGTCCCGGAGCGAACACACTCCGGGCACTGATTACAAACGGGGTGTCGCGTGCATGATCACGGGGGTCCCCAGCTGCGGGACTCCCGCGATCAGGCATCTTATCCCCTATCCTTTGGATAGGGGATAAGATGTTTAAGCACCGGAGAACCCCTTTAAAGGAGCATCACATATTGTATATTATAGTATACAGTAGATACAGGGGAAAATTTTTTTAAAAAAAGTATATGTATTATATTATAGTATACAGTGGGAAAAGATTAAAAAAAAGTATATATCTTATTGATGGAATCAAACTCCATGCTGTATACATATCTCTCATACATGGACATATACACATATGTAGATAAGCCATATATGTGTTTTGTATTTGTTGATAAACTTATAGAACATAGAAAGGAGAATTTTTATAGTTTTTAAACCGGAGTCAAAACCGTGGTTGACCACAATTTTGTCTCCGGTTTAAAAACCGTACTGCAACTGCATACGTTTTTTTTAACATGGACGTCAATGGGAAACGCACATGTATACGGTTCCATACAGGAAAAACGTATACGTTTTTACTTTGCACAAGCGCATTTGAACCCTAAAGTCCCCACCCAAGACCCCTCCCATTAAAAATGGACAAAATTTTAAAAAACGTATGTTTTTTTTTCTATAAAAACTGACGGAACTGTATGCACTTTTAAAAAGAGTATACTGTTTAAAAACGCATACGGTTTACTTTTTTCGATACTGTTCCATCCGTTTTTTTGCCATACGGTTTTCTTTAGAAAAACGTATTGAAAACATTATGGCAAAAACGTAGTGTGAATCCAGCCTTACTGAGGCAGGAGGAGCGGCAACGAGAGGCAGGAGGAGGAGCAAGAGGAGCTATGGCAAGAGACAGGAGGAAGAGCAATAGGAGCAGTGGCGAGAGGCAGGAGGAGGAGCAAGAGGAGCCATGGTGAGAGGCAGGAGGAGGAGCAAGAGGAGCCGCAGCTCACGGCCGGCATGTATGTAAAAGAATGCTGTAAGTACTCACTGAAGAGTCATGGCCACTGCCGCTTTAAAATTGCCAGCTAGCGGTCACCATTTTAAGAGGCGTCACAGCCGGGCGATGTGAGGGTGCAATTGCTGTTTTGAACATAGATGTGCCATGCAGGCACATCTCCTTCACAACGTCCTTACATCAGCCTTAGCATGGAGAGGAGCCAGCAGACTTTAGGAGAGGATAGTGCCACTTTTGAAAGCGAGTATGTTTTTTTTAATAATGTTTACAATAGGGGTCTCTGCTATTACTAGCTAAAGGCTTAAACTGGGAGCTGTTTTCAGATGTTACAAAACTACAACTACCAGCATGCCCAGACAGCCAAAGGCCGTGTTGGCAAGTGGAGAGTTGTAGTTGAGCAACAGCTGGAGGTACAATGGTTGGGGAACACTGCCTTAGAGTGGAAGCTACTCCCTCTCAATAATAAAAATGGCAGTGAAGAGGTACAGGTAAGACTTTGTCATCTGGGACTTAACGCACCAGGGCGTACCTGTATCTCCTCACAGCCATCTTTACTATGTCTGTAGCTTCCAAGGCAGTGTTCCACAACCTCCAGATGTTGCCTCCAGATGTTGCAAAACTACCAGCATGCTTAAAAAGCCAAAGGCTGTCTGGGCATGCTGAGATTTGTAGTTGTGCAACAGCTTGAGGTACATTGGTTTGGCAATACTGCCTTTAGAAATTACAGATTCACAGTAATGACTGGCAGCTGCTCCCTTTCTGTACTACGTCTTTGCCATCTGGGACTTAACCCATTAGAGCATACTTGTACCTCCTAACCACTAACTTTACTCCTATCTGTAGCTTCCAAGGCAGTGTTCCACAACCAATGCACCTCCAGATGTTGCACAAATACAACTCCCAGCATGCAAAGACAGCCAGAGGCTTTACAGGTATTCTGGGAGTTATAGTTTTGCAACAGCTGAAGGCACCCTGGTTGGAAAACACTGACCTACTGTCATACGTGGCTACCTAACTTATCTACATACTTGCCTACCTAACTGCCTAGCTACATATCTGACTACCTACCTACTTACTGGCTACATAACTGCATAACTGGCTACCTAACTACCTGGCTAGTTACCTACATACTTTACTACTTGGCTACCTACGTGCCCACTTTTACTGAGCGGGAAACCAAGGGGAGATTTTTATAGTCTATAGGTGATCTATAGATGGGGAGATTGTATAGAGGAGGGCACTGAGAAAATGCAGAGTCTAACATGTTTGTCCTGCAGATGCTGAAGAGATGAAGTTTCGGCTAGAAGAAGACATCATGTTGGTCTGATCCGAATGGAAAAGAAAAGGAAAGAGGACACCGCTGGTCAGAAAACACGAGATCTGTGAGTCCCTAGATGTAATTTTATGGCTATGTTCACGCCTGCATATTTTCTACTGCAGATTTGCTTTAGTAGATTTTGCTGCCCACTGACTTTAACCGCTTAGGGACCAGGGTTTTTTCTGTTTTTGCACTTTAATTTTTTCCTCCTTACTTTTAAAACTTTCAATTTTGCAACTAATAATCCATATGATGGCTTATTTTTTGCACCACCAATTCTACTTTGTAATGACATCAGTAATTTTTCCCAAAAATCTACGACAAATTTGAAAAAAAAAACATCATTGTGCAACAGAATTTAAGAAAAAACACCATTTTGTAAATTTTGGGGGCCACCGTTTCTACGCAGTAGATTTTTCGGTAAAAATTACACTTTATCTTTGTTCGGTAGGTCCATACGATTACAATGATACCCTACTTATATAGGTTTGATTATGTTGTACTTCTGGAAAAAATCATAACTACAAGTTTTTATCGGTACCATTTTTGTATTGATCAGACTTTTTGATCGCTTTTTATTCATTTTTTCATGATATAAAAAGTGACCAAAAATACGATATTTTGGACTTTGGAATTTTTTTGTGCATACGCCATTGACCGTGCAGTTTAATTAACTATATATTTTTATAATTCGGACATTTCCACACCCGGCAATACCACATATGCTTATTTTTATTTACACAGTTTTTTTTTTTTTTATGGGAAAAGGGGGGTGATTCAAACTTAAATGATCTTTATTAACTTTTATTTCCACTTTTTTAAAAAAATGTTATAGCTCCCATAGGGGGCTATAACACTGCACACACTGATCTTTTACATTGACCAAGGGTTTCTCATAGGAAACCATTGATTGATGATTCTGCCACTTGACTGCTCATGCCTGGATCTCAGGCACTGAGCAGTCATTCGGCGATCGTACACCAGCTGTTCGGGATGCCGCGATTTCACGGTGGCGGTCCCGAACAGCCCCCTGAGCTAGCCGGGGGTAGTATAGTTTCACTTTAGATGCGGGTTAAAGGGTTAATAGCGCGCGGCACTGCGATCAGTGCCACGCGCTATTAGCCACGGGTCCCGGCCATTGTTAGAGTCCCCGCGTTATAGAAAGGGAACGGACTCAGGGCGTACAGGTACGCCCTTGGTCCTTAACAGGTTAAGCGCTAGCAAAATCTGCTACAGCAAATCTCCAGCAGAAAATATGCAGGTGTGAACATACCCTTAATCACTTATGGAGTCCAACTCCAAGGTTTTGATGTTCAAATCAGGGCTGAAGATTTATTGCACTATAAAACAAGTGCTTTGTTTTATAGTGCAATAAATCTTCAGCCCTGATTTCAACACAGAAACCTTAGAGTTGTGCTGTTTCTTTTTATTTCTGTACTGTGTACAGCTGGTATCTACCTCTATATGGTTCTCTATATAATCACAGATATACATACAGATCCTGTGTACAGCTGGTATTTACCTCTATATGGTTATCTATATAATCACAGATATACATACAGATCCTGTGCACAGCTGGTATCTACCTCTATACAGCTGGTATCTTCCCTCAGAGCTTCTCCATACACCACTTCACTTCTTTACCTTACTTGTGCTCAGCATGACTCACACAGGAACCGGGGCAACTCCTCCCCCACTACACTATATACCTAACAATTTAGGGGTTCCCATTGGGCAGGCAGGGTCACATGGTTTACAATTATCCTTGCTCTTAAAGGTACAACACACATAAATAACGTATTTTACAATGCATATGAGAAATATAATAAACATATGATAATGTGCTTGAACAATAGAAATACAGCAGACAGTCACTTAGTGGGCCACAGGTCTGCCCGAGGAGATCCACAGCCTACAGGACAGCCTTTGGTGCTGAGACACCACACTATCATACAATAAAAATCTAGTTTAAATGGTCAATAGTATTAGTGAGATGACCCTGACAGCTGTGATTTACGGTACATGCTGGCAAGACTCCTTGGCTCTTCTCTGCACCAAGCTCTGTGCCAATCTGGCTTTGAACTGAAGACATAAGTAATTCCAGACTATACATTCCGGACATTCCGCAAATAGCATGTGCTGGCTGGAAGATGCCGGCGCTAGGACCACTCTGAAATGTGCCGTCACCACAGACGGCAATGCATTTCCGAGCGGATTCCGCCGAAAGAATAAACATGTATATTCTTTCGGCGGACAATGGAATTGGAATTTCCGCAGTGGAAACTTCTGCAGTGGAAATTCCGCCATTTGCATGGTGCAACAGAATCCTACTGGAAACAAGAGGACTCTGCTGCAATGAAATTTCAAAGCAGAATTTTTCCGCATGATTCAGCACTGAAATGTGGTCATGTGAACATGGCCTAAGGGTACACCACCATACAACCTATATAAAAAGCTTATGGGTGTATTTCTAGCAGTTTTTTTTTTTTTT